>NC_056751.1:607902182-608162182 GCF_019279795.1 Protopterus annectens | reverse complement strand
ATAAGAAAACTTTGGATGATCCTACTAAGGCCAAATCTTTGCCTTTGTCCCCGGCTGGGGACTCCCACCAACCAAGATCTAAGAAGGCTAAAGTTTCTGCTTCGGAGCTCACTCAGTCAGCCCCAGTGCTTTCGATGCCTTGGCCTTCGGCACCATCAGTGATCTCGGCTCCGTCTTCTCCTGTAGCTCCCTCTGAGAAAGTTCAGTGGAAATGTTTGTGTAAGAGGAAGCACATGGACTCCACAGAGGAGTCCCTCATTGAAGACACAGACTTTGACGAGGGGAAGGATCCCCTCGGTCACCCTCTGAGGTATCCTTTGGTGATATCCTCGAAATCCTTAAACAGAGAGGTGACCGGCAGCTCTCTAATCCGACCTCTGAGGAGTCTCTGTTCCTGCAGACTTTTCGCACTTGGCCCCCTACCTCCTGGGTTACTCCACCTGCCGATGAACTTGTCCGGCTCATCATGCAGTGTGTGTGGAAGGCTCCTGACACTGTTGAGGCTATTCCACAGAGGCTAGATAAAATTGTGTCCCCTCCTGCTACGGATCCACATTGGTCTAAAGGTCTTCCTGTGGATGCTGTGGTGCTGGCAGCCGCAACAAAAAAGGATCTGGCAGAAGAAGAAAGCCAGACTGTTAACCCACCTAACAAAGAGTCCCAGGCCCTGGACAGGATAGGGAAGCACATCTTTGCATCAGCGACCTTTGCTATCAGGTCCCTGAATTATATGGCACACTTTACCAGGCTTCAAAGAGATTTGATTTCCGAGCTCTCTGAAACCTTAGCTGGTGCCGTGTCTAATGAGGTCCGTGACAAAGTGGCCTCTCAGCTGGCCACCATTGAGTCAATATCTAACTCGTCTATGTGAGGGATATCTCATGCATCAGAAGGAGCAGCTAGAGCGGCGGGTTCAGCTGTGGTCTTGAGACGACAAGCCTGGATGTGCTTGTGCAATTTCGTGGAACCCTTTAAGACTTCCTTTCATAACGCTCCCATTGAGGCCACTTCATTGTTTGGACCCAAAGTTAAAAGCACACTGGCCAGATGTCAACAGGACAGTAAGACCCCTTCTGCTGTAGGTGTCCGTTATTCTTCCTCTCAATGTGCTTTCTCCTGAAACCAAAAGAGTGGGAAGATATGGTTCAAGAAATCTCAGGGTCCTTTCCGTGACACACAGGCCGAGTTCTCCCCTAGAAGCAGAGTGGAAAACTCACAGGGAAGACACCACTTTTAGGGCAGAGGGACTCCACGTAACCAGGGTTCCAGGGACTCTTTTCCTGGCCAATCCTACCAGCGCTCCTGAAGAGCGGCCCAACTCCTTTCCTCTGGAGGTGGTTGGGGTTGTTTCTCCTTGTACCCTTCTGCCTGGCTAACCATCACCACCAATTCTTGGGTACAAAGGATTATAACCAGAGGTTATCATATCCCCTTCGATCTTTGTCTTGTCCCTTCAAAAAACCTTCCCAATGTTCCACCCAGTCAAGTGGAAGAAGCAGCACTAGAGATAGAAAAGCTGCTAAGAAAAAGAGTCATCCAAATAGTCCCTCCAGACCAGATTGGATCCGGATTCCACTCAAGACTGTTTTTGGTGCCAAAGGAAACCCGGGACGGGAGACCAATTTTGGATCGCAGTGTATTGAACAAGTTTGTGAGAGTACAAAAATTCTGGATGGTCACAATACAGTCTATCCTCCCGCTTTTGGAAAAAGATGATTGGATGTGCTCGATAGATCTTCAAGATGCGTACTACCACATAAAAGTGGACAGGCCATTAAGAAGATTTCTGTGCTTCCGTGCGGGAGCCAGTCACTACCAGTTCAGAGTACTGCCCTTCGGACTTTCTACAGCCCCCAGAGTGTTCACAAAGTGCATGGCAGTCGTCACAGCTCATTTGCGACTACAAGGATTCCAGGTGTTTCCATACCTAGATGACTGGCTCATTTCCGCCCCCACCAGACATCTATTGGAAGAACCCCTGGCATACTCTCTCCTCGCTGCACAAAGGTTAGGCATAACCATAAACTGGCAAAAATCCAATCTCACCGCATCTCAATCCACAGAATTCATAGGGGTCATCTTGGATACAAAGAATTGCACAGCATCCATTCCAGAGCACAGAATTCTAAGGATAAAGCAACAACTGATCCCAATCCTTTCAAGGGAGAAATCCACAGCTCACTCTGTCCTACAGCTGTGGGGTTCCATGGCAGCTTCCATCACCATTGTCCCCTTAGCTAGGTTTCATATGAGGCTTCTACAGTGGCTACTGCTCACCCAATGGTATCCTTTTCAGCATCCTTTTTCAGCCACGATTCGAGTAACCCACAGGTGCAAACAGGACTTAAATTAGTGGATGACCCACAACTCATCACAATGGTCTCACCCCTTCTTCCCCCAGCAACCCAAGGCTTCAGTGACCACGGATGCCTCCCTGATGGGGTGGGGGCTATGTCAGGGACAGACAGTCCAAGGCACTTGGTCCAAATTGGAGGCCCAACTGCATGTAAATGTTCTAGAGCTGAGGCAGTGCTTCTGGCGTTGCAAGCATTTCATCCTCTGCTGCCATCTGGGACTATTGCAATTCAATCAGACAACATGGCGGTGGTCTGGTACATTAACAAAGTGGAACCAAATCTTACCCTTTTTGTCGAGAGGCCATGAGGATATGACAATGGGCGATGGCTACCAACCGTTTTCTTCTAGCAACGCACATTCCTGGGAGTTCCAACGTGATAGCAGATAGACTCAGCAGATGCATTCTGCAACCTCAAGAGTGGTCCCTGAATCCCTTGATAGCTGCGGAGATCTTCCACCGCTAGGGCTATCCTTGCTGTGACCTCTTTGCATCCCTGATCAACTACAAATGCAGCAACTACTTCACCCTGATACCCCCTTCGGGACAGTCACCCAGGGATGCTCTAGTCCACGATTGGCCCCTCGGGTCTTCTTTATGCATTCCCACCTTTTCCTGTCATTCCCCAGTTTCTGAAGAAAGCCCGTGGGTTGAAGAGCAAGGTGATCCTCATAGCACCATATTGGCCTCGTCAGATTTGGTTCCCCTTCCTTTGGCCTCACCTGCTAGATCAACCATGGATTCTCCATCCAACCCCGGAGTTGATCTCACATCCGCAGAACCTGATTCATCCCAACTTGGACAGCCTGAAGCTCACAGCTTGGCTCCTCCAATTCCTTTGATTGCCAGGCAGAATGATCTTTCTTTACCAGTATGGGGCATTCTTATTGCATCTCATAAGTCTTCCACTAGAATTACTTATCTAAACAAGTGGAAAAGATTTACCTGTTGGCTGAAAGAAAAACAAGTAGATCCCATTTCAGCACCAGTGTCGATAATACTAGAGTATCTGGCCGACCTTTTCCAATCGTGTCTATCTACCATTAGAGTTCATTTGGCTGCAATATCTAATTTCCATGAGGGTGTCCAAGACTCCTTTCATATGTCACACAAATTATACAAGACCTTCATAAAAGGTGTGAATCATTTGAAGCCCCCTTTTAGAGAACCTATTCAACCATGGGACCTGTCATTAGTTCTACAAGCTCTGACAATGCCACCCTTTGAACCAGCTTCTTCTTGCGACCTCAAATATTTGTCATGGAAAACCTCGTTTTTGGTCGCCGTTAACTTCTGCTAGACGTATCTCTGAGCTTCAAGCTTTATGTATCAAGAGTCCATACGTGATTTTTCATAGAGATAGAGTGTCTTTGAGAACTAATCCTTCATTTCTGCCAAAAGTGATCTCTGAAATGTCCATTAATGAAACCACTGAATTGCCAGTTTTCTTTCCCAATCATTCAAACAGAGGAGAGTATTGCCTAGATATTCACAGGCAAATCCGCTTCTACTTGAACAGGACTAGGTCCTCTCGTAAATCTGACCAGTTATTTTTTTGCCTATTCAGGACCTAGATTAGGATCTGCTGTTGCTAAGGTCACATTAGCTAGATGGTTGAAAGACTGTGTGACCTTCATTTATACACAACGAAATATCCCATTGCCTACTACCATGAAGGCTCATTCGACAAGGTCGGTGGCAACTTCTGCTGCCATCCATGCCAGGGCTTCTTTACATGACATCTGTGCAGCTGCAACTTGGGCTATGCCTCATACCTTCATCAATCATTACAAATTGGATTTGGCCTCCAGGGGAAGAGCATCTTTTGGTTCTATGGTGCTCAGGAATGTCCTTCCATGAGAGCCTCCCAAGAATAGCGGTAGCTGGGGACTCTGTCCCGTACGTAAGGAATGAACGAGGATTAACAATATCAGATAAAGAAGTTATGTCTTACCATAATGTTCCATCTGTATTGTTGATCCTCGTTCAGTCATTACGATCCTCCCTCCTTCTGTCTCTTGTAGCTTCTAGTGGATCTCACCATCCAGTTCTCTTAGGTCATTTGACCAGAGATAGCCTCTACCTTCTTTTGACTTGCAAACTCAATCTGAGGTAACGGGGAGAGGGGAATTATGGGTAAGAGTTTAGCTCGAGAGTTTGTAGCTGACGCGAGCTTGGAAGATGGCCCACTCTGTTCTGAGGTTGGAACCGATACCCCACACATAATGACTGAACAAGGATCAACAATACAGATGGAATGTTATGGTAAGACATAACTTCTTTTTTCTTTCCCTGGGAAAGAAATCGCTAGTACCAAACACATACACACACACACTCACACACTCACTTTAAAACATAACCACCATACCCTCCACACCCCCACTGACTAAATATACCAACTCTGAGATCGCACTACAGTGGGGTAAAGGGCAATGCTACGGCTCAGGCCAAGCAACTTTTATTCCTGGGAAAAAAATCGCTGGCCTGAGCCTTTGCTATTTTTAGACTTCGGTCTTTATGTGTCGCTAAAGAGGCGTTCAATGTAACTCATCTTCGTGATTTTAATATAGACCCATTTCTTTTAGTGTTAAATCAAGTAATGTATTTTCTTGTGATGAAAACAATCTTTTCTCATTTGCAGAGCTCAAATTACTGAAAATATTTTAAAACATATGTCATAACAATATTAGGATGTTGATACAGTATGATAGTTACATAGATCATAAAACAAGTTGGCATTGCTTCTTTACTCAGCTGTGATTCATTCCACTTTATGACATTTGATTGAATGTCTAGGTGTATGTGAGGGGTGCTGAAAGACTTAAGACTCAAAATGAAATGAAAATAAAATGCCAGCTATTCGTACTTTACAGAATTCAGTTAATGAAGCCTAGGTTTGTGTTAATGCCTGTGGACCAGTCGTGTTGGTGTATGGTTTGTGACTGAACATTTGGCTACCGATAATTGTTACAGTTGTTTCCCTCTTATCTGGACTCTCTTTAACCAGCCTCCTCTCTAACTGGCTATCAAATTTCTGCTGTAGCCCTAGCAAAAGACAACAGAAAAGAACAACACTTCCGCCTCCTCTGGGCTAAATAATGACAGACGTTTGAGTTTTAGACGTCATATTCATTAGAAAAATGCATATCAACACAAATCATGTTATTCTAGCTGATTTATAACCAAAAAATGATATTTTGTATGCATTGTCTGATTAACCAGCCATTTGTTTATCCAGTCTAAGGTCCGGTCCCAGTGAGACCGGATAAGAGGGAGTCTACTGTACTCTTTTTTTTGAAGCTGCTTGTAAGAAGTTGTATTATACATGAAACAGGTTTCCAAGTTTCATTTTTTTAAAAACAGAAATCCGTCTAGAAAAAACAAATGTGAAAAAAGAAACCAGTCTTATAGATGCCAAGAAAATCAGCAAACATTTTAATGGTACATAAGTGCTTTCGTTCACTACAATCACTTGTGAACTTTTTCAAATAAAAACTCCCTCCAAATAACATCCTTAAATAACCTGTGTTATAATGCCATCTGATGGCTGAACAAAAAAATTGCTTTTTTACGAAATTTGTAAAAGTGATAAAATGCAGAACATCCTCATTGTCTGCAGATTTATCTGGTTTCTACAAAAGTGTTTTTTTCTTAAAGTTTTATTTTAGACCACATTAAACCTGCTCTGCAATTTAAAATACTGTCCTATTTAGAAGTGTTAGTGTTTACTCAGTTTGCAGCACAGCTGTGATTGCTGTGACGTTTCACAGCTTTCAGTATAGCTGTAATAAATTCAGTTAGGCTGAAAGCTGCAAGCATTTCTGAAAATTAAAAATTGGTGCAAAAATAAACAGTAGTAAGCATTACGTTTTTCTTTAATTGTTGTATTCTTTTACAAATCATTTGGATCTGGAAAGCACCCATTAACTTAGAGCCAACACGATGATTTTTAAGCAATGTAAAGTTTAGTAGACCAGTGTGGGACCAGTTTATTAAAACAGAAAAAATACACATTCAAGAAATTTTTGGTTGCAGAGCTATAGGAAATGTGTTAAATTATTTCCTTTGATTTTTTTTTACAGTATTTGCTGGCAATGGTGTTTGTATACTTCAAGCGTGCTTGTTTACTGGTCAAGGAATATACAGTCAGTAATTTCTTTTTGGCTCTGTAAGTATATTACATGTTGTAATGCATTATTTAGAATTCCCTTTTAAAGTTCAAAGTACTTTTATGAAGGATATGACATAATTTCAGATGCTAAATTTAAACAATGGATTTTCTGTGCCACATTTAATTATGGATACAGTCACTATCTGTGGCATCAACATACCACCTTTTAGTGACTTTAGTGTTGCAGAGCTTACCAGGAGTGTGAGGAATGAGTTGCACATGCCCTCTTCTTCCCTGCAGAGGGGCTGCATGGTTGCATGGTAGGTAACTTCCACAGTAGGGACGATGTGGTGCAATAAGTAAGCACTTTTTGTGACAGGAATAGGTTATCAATGTTTGCAGTGGGGGGCACATGCAATCTGACTCATTAACAATATTGTAGGTTACTTGTCCTTGAAAACCTAGAGGGTAGAGTTAACAAAAAAACTGTTATGCACAATGATACCCTATGTCTGGGGAGGGCAGAGCAGGGATGATAATAAAGAAAATAAAGTACAAGGTTCTGATGGTGTTTTTTTGGGAATGGATTTCAAAGAACTTGGCAGGTGTGTTAACAGTGCTTTTGGCTTAATTACTCAGTAGACTTCTGGACATGGGCACAGCTCCATAGTAATGGCAGTAACTGGACATGGACACAGCTCCATAGTAATGGCAATATCTGGACATGGGCACAGCTCCATAGTAATGGAAGTACCCGGACGTGGGCATAGCTCCATAGTAATGGAAGTATACTGTTCTGGAGCTTCTATAAAGAGGAGACAGAAGAACTAAAGATAGAAGTTATATATAGGTAAGAGTCACTTCAATTGTAGCAAAGGTTAGTTGAGTTAACAACCTTCAGGTCAAGTTCTAACATGGTTTGTGGCCAGGTCTATTCATTCCAACCTATTATTTTTTTTCCAATGTCACAGAAATTTGATAAATGACAAGTATAGTATGGTGTTTACTTGAATTTTGGTAAAGAATTGACATGCCAGCTGAAAAAGTTAAAAACTGAAAATAAAGCTAAAAAGAATGAGGAAACATTGGCAAAGTCAGAAAACTGTGTGCTGGTTATTAGGACACTGAAAGAAAAGGGGTGCAAAACAAATTACCACAAAGATCTACTGTTGGTTCAGTGCTGTTTAATCAATGTGTCAAAAATCACAATGGGCACATAAAAAATTATCATCAAATTTAGGTGGGGCAGAAGAGAGTAGTGAAAAAGCTGTTACAAAGGGACCTAAAAACATTAGAAAACCATACAGAAAAAAAGGACTGAGTTTTAATGCAGAGAAATGCACAACACTTTGCCTGAGTTTCAATACTGTATCAATTAAATAGCTAGTTGGAGACATTAGAGAAGACTTGAAAGTGGTCATACACCAAAAGTCTGAACCTGTGGTTCCTCTCGTACTGTTGCAACAATACATCATCAGTAGAGTAAAACTAACCTGTCTCACGATGGTCTAAACCCAGCTCATGCTCCCTATTAGTGGGTGAACAATCCGCTTGGTGAATTCTGCTTCACAATGATAGGAAGAGCCAACATCAAAGGATCAAAACATGACATTGCTGTGAATGCTTGGCTGCCATAAGCCAGTTATCCCTGTGGTAACTTTTCTGATACCTCCTGCTTAAAACTAAAAAAAACAGAAGGATCATGAGGCCCCACTTTCACAGTCTGTATTCATACTGAAAATCAAGATCGAGAGCTTTTGCCCTTCTGCTCCATGGGAGGTTTCTGTCCTCCCTGACCTTGCTTTAGGACACCTACATTACTCTTTGACAGGTGTACCACCTCAGTCAAACTCCCCACTTGACACTGTCCCTGGAGCAGGTCGTTCCCGGACACCCAGGCGCTTGGAGATAGAAGCGAGAGCATTTAATGGAGAGAAATGCACAACACTTCACCTGAGGTTCAGTTCTGTATCAGTAAAAGAATAGCTAGTTGGAGACATTAGAAAACACTTGAAAGGTCTTGAGGTGGTTATCTGCAAGAAAGGACCATAAAGCACATACTGTGAAAATGTCATAACGAGTAAGATACTAGGTGCCATTTTGGGAGAACTTTCTCAAGTAGTAGGGAGGTAATATTTTAGCAATAATGCACATGCATTATCCACCCTCAGAAGTGGGTTGTTGCTTTTATACAATGACATTATTTAAAAAATAAATTGCTTACCTTTCTTGAATAATGTCATTGTATGTTGGCACTTGAGTTTTCTTCCAACTTCTTTTTAGGGGACATCCTAAGCATGTACTACTGATATGTTTAGTATTTACATGACAGTTCTTGTATAGGGTTTTTTTTAATCTTCGCAAACCAACCAGATGCGCAGTAACAAGCCCCACCCAAACTCCTCCAACCTAATTACTGATTGTAAATGTTTGGGCGAATGAATATTCATAACGTTCCGAAGCTGCAAAGAAGCACAGTTGCGAAGTGTGGCAATCAGGGTCTTTCTATAACACAGGTAGTTTGTAGGACCATCACAAAATCCATGCTGTCCAAAACCTCTAAACAGGTTCTCAGTACAGTTCAGACTGTTACATTTCACTGGCTAAATGCTTTTAAAAAGATGGTAGTGATGTAAAGAAGCGGGGGTGTGGGGGGTTGCAGCGCACCCACAAGGGGGGTGCAGGGGGCTTGCTCCCCCCCCGAAAAAACAGACTAAATGATGATGTCAAGGGAAAATCTGCATTCCCTGTCAATCATGCTACATTTGCATGTTGAAACTCCGTCCTTGGCCTTGTCAGTCATGCAGGCCACTCCCATTCCTGCACGAACCTTTTGGTGGGTTCCTTAAAGTTAATATAGTACACTGCTGTTTTTTGCTGCATTGTTTTATCTGTGAATCAGGAGTGTGCAGTTGTGAAAATGTTTCCTTTAATAGTCATTGCTTCCCATCACATAACTGGTAAGTTTATTATTTTTATTTTTTTTAAACTTGCTCTTTGAATTAGAGCAGGGAAATACAGCAAGTGTAATTGGTTTTCATTGGCAGCTGTGCACCACAGTAATAGCTAACTTTCGGCCTGGCCACCAAACTAATTTCTATGATTAACAATGGACATTCTGATTGTTCTGTCTGATCAGTGTACCCTTTTTTAAATAGTAAGTACTTTTAATGAATAATATTTCATGTACAGAATTCTAGTTAGGCAATGACTTAAGTACTGTGTACTGTTTTGATGCTCTTAGAGAGGAAATAAAATCAATCTAACTGAGAGTGTATAGGAAAAAGAATATTAGGGAGCTGACAAAGAGGATACAGGGGAAAGGATCTTAAAAGATTATGAGAATTATATGTTTTTTTACAGTAGTGGAAAGGTGGGAGTAGGGATATGATATCCCTAGTGTCAGTGGAGCAACAGGTAGCATATTTACCTGTGGTGCTAATGGTTGTGGGTTTCAGATCATATTGGACAAATTATTATCACAATAGTATGCTTTGGGAAGTTGGCTACCCCAGGAAACTACCCGATTTATAACATACCCTAAAGAGTAGAACAGGGATTTGGGGATGTATGCAGGCAGCAACCTAGCTTTTGACCAACACACTTCTAAGGTACTAAGGAAATCATTCTTTGTTGCTCAACTTATAAGGAGGAGTATGACATCTAGGTGCAAGAACCTATGTCTGTAATGGATAGAGGTAACCTGCAAATGTTTGACTATGCATGCCGTAGCTTACACATACCCCTAAAAATAACCTCTAGGACACTACACCTATTGGATACATTTGGGATGCATGGCTATGCTTGAAAAGGCCCTTGTGATTGTTAGCCTAGTATGTACGTATGAACTTATGAACCTGTTGTTACTTAAAAGTATTATGAAGGTATTGTGATGGAGTATAGCACCTAAAAATATTGTTTCAACCACTTTTACCATATCTAGTTCATAGATTGGTAGTAGGCTGTCAGCCCTAGGACATATACATGCCTAGCCATAACAATTTCCTGGCTATTTCTTCCCACACTATTTACTTCCCTGGACCCCTGTCTAGCAGGGCGACTGACGTGATCCCTGGGGTGAATTTCCTTTGTCCCATCCAATCGTCAAGGTTCCTTTTGAAGAGGGCCAAAGAGGCACTCTGCTTGACACGTATGGGCAGTCTCTGGGTCAGGAACCTATCCCTCTAGCATGTGTTGTTTATTGTGATGACAAGGTTTAGATCCCTGGAGCGTGTGGCTCTGAGGGATTGGGATTTCTTTAAGTGTAGCATGTCCAACAGCTATCAGTCTTATCAAAAATAGATAATAAAATAATGAGCTTTTTGTATGTTGTAAAGAATGACTGAACACAGTTACTATATCTCAGAAATGTTCAGAACCTCCACAAGTACCTTTATTTAATACAACTTTCAGCATGCATTCTAGGGTGTAGGCCTGCCGCAGTCATACTGCAGTAAGAAAGCAAATCAAAAAGTGTAGAATTTGCGGTGGCCATGGTGGTGCAATGGTTAGCATTGCCACCTCACAGCAAGAGGTTCTCCAGTTCAATCCTCGGCTGGGGTGCCTTCTGTGCGGAGTCTGCATGTCCTCACTGTGCTCACATGGGTTTCCTCCGGGTGCTCCACTTTCCTTCCGCATCCCAAAGACATGCTGTAGGTGGATTGGGCACTACAAATTGGCCCTACGTGTGAGTGCGTGCATGTGTGTGCCTTCTGTGCATTCATGTGTGTGCCTTCCACAGAAGGCGCACACATGCACGCACTCACACCTAGGGCCAATTTGTAGTGTGCCTTCTGTTGCCAGCCTGGCGCCCAACCTTCCACAGAAGGCACACTACAAATTGGCCCTAGGTGTGAGTGTGTACATGTGTGTGCCTTCTGTGGAAGGTTGGGAACCAGGCTGGCAACTCGACACTCTAAAACTTCACTGCCAATCATGAGCAGACAGGTGATCCACTGTGGCGACCCCTAACCGGGAAAAGCCAAAAGAAGAAGAAGAATATAATAGGAATGTATAATTGTGGTTTGAAATATGGTTTTGTGACATCTGTAAAAAAGGCATTATCAATCAGTAAAAAATAAGTAGTAATACTGAACTAGTTCGGAGAGCAGAACACATTTACTTATTTATTTTGTACGTTAACCAGGTGAATTGGCTAATAGTATAAGACCCTCTTCAACCAATTTCTAGGCCAAAATGATTAGTAAAGCATCTATAACATTAACATTCTAAAAATGGATCTGCTATAAAATTCGTAGCATTTTCCTAAAATATTTTGTGCTAATATGTGTTACATTTATGCAAACACAAGTTTGACTTGCAAAAAGCTTGGAGAAATGTAAGTTAGAGTAGCTTTTCATTGTTTTTGTTAGAGGCTGTGACCCTCTTACAACTCATTGCATGCAATTATTTCTTACATATCCAGTGAAATAACTAACCCTAAAGAGAAGAGAGAGGGGGAAGGTGTGACTTACACACACAAAAAAAAATGATTACAGTTTAGACAAGATGACATCATTTTTCCACCAATGTTTTGGTGACAAAAACTAACCAGTTATCTGTAGAAATTAAACTGTACATTTGCAGATGCATTTAAGGGTACATGAGACAGGTAGTGTACCAAAATAGGAACGGGCAGGTCACTTACAATTGGGTAAAAAGTGCTGACTACACAGACAGTTCTTCTGTCATCAGCAGTATGTTATGAAGGGCTGGGATGCTTCTGCACCTGAGA
Source organism: Protopterus annectens (assembly GCF_019279795.1). Lineage (NCBI taxonomy): Eukaryota > Metazoa > Chordata > Ceratodontiformes > Protopteridae > Protopterus > Protopterus annectens. Next base: position 608,149,981 of record NC_056751.1, on the reverse strand, counting down.
TCTGCAGCTGGCCAGGTGTTTGGGAGAGGAGAGGTGGGCAAACATTTAACCAAAAATGTGGTGTCACGTTGTTTATGCTTTTATTCAGCCTGGAGTTATATGTCAATAGGCCAGATTCTAGGGCACTTGGGGCTCTCTGCTAAGTTTAACTAACTCCAAAAAGAATGAAAAAAAAAATTCCCGCAAATTCATGGCAGTCAGTGCAAAGGGAGCTGCCATACAATATCAACAAGGAACTTGTTAACTGCAGAAAAATAGGAAATAGTGCATTCTAGCTTCCATAGCAGAATACTGATAGTGTTCTGTATCTCCAACATTGCGGACATGTTACACAATGTTATTCTATAACAAGCAATGTAAATTAATCTCACTGTGCATTCATGACATAGTCTTTGAGGCAGCAAGGCTGTCGTAAAGGCAGACAAATTATTTTACAGGGCACAGCAGCTGGATGTGAAACAAGGCAAGGCAATGACATCTAGTTGGACTCCCGATTACCATAAAGATGGGCTGTCAACAGAAATTGTTTCTTGTTATTTGAAAAAAAAAAGTCAATTCAGAGAATAACAGATAGGGAGCATACAGCATGGCACATTTGTATTCCTAAACATTGTGGTCAATCTTGGTGGGAGGATATGACTACTGACTATAGGCGTTCGGATAATGGGGGAGGGAGAAATGGCAAATAAAGAGATTGAGCGGGTAATGTGATATTATTGCTTCTACAACTCTTCACCTAGGACCAGAGTACATTGCAGAGAGAAACAGACAGACAGATCACATATGTACATATTTGGAGTAGATAAAATTATATAATACTCCCCCAAAAAAACTGAATGAACATGCACACACAGAGTTCATCTATCTTTGAATACTAGGGTACATGCTGTTGCAGGACCCTCACTCATGCCAGTGTCCTCCAACATGCCCTTATTGCATGACTTTTAAATGTACTACACATTGATTGCTATATTTGCTGTTTCAATTAACTTTATGGGGGGGTCATACTAAAAGAATTAAAGAGGGGTCTCCCAGTGGGGTAGTCCTGAGTGTACAGGCATGTTCCAGCAATTTATGCTTGTCCCAAAGCTGAGGGCAGTGATTACCCTGATTCTTTTAGAACTGGGACTAAGGTCTTCTGGCCAGTGTTGTACTGTACACATCCCATTAACTTTGTTCCAAGAATTCCGTCTTGCTTAAAATTGCACCACAAAACTCTCAGAACATGTGATGTTTTTCATATTTATCACTGCTGCAGTAGCCTAAGCTATATGGGTTATATCCTGCTAAAGATATAACAGATGGCCAGCTTCCAAAGCTTCAAGACACCTTCCACGTACCCAGTATGTTAGCTTGAGCTGAAGCTGATTGAAAGACAGGTTTGTGCAGCAAGCCCTTGAGAGATTTTCTAATGCAGAAAACAATGCTCCTCTGTGGGCTTTTGAGGATCAACAGTCAGCGCGTGCTGTTTCATTGCTGAGCAGTTAAGTTCCCTTTGGGGAACAACCTTCCACATCTTGTTTTTTTTGTTTAAACTTACTTTCCTTTTGAGGAAGGAGTATATGTTTTTGTTGACTGTCCTGCGACATTATTTTTAAACAGGAGTGCACTTTCATTTCTGACAGTTTGAAAGTTTAAACATTCTAAAACTGCTTTTTTTTCTGTAGTTAACCTTTGTTTGATTTACCTTTTTTGGCTGATTAAAGTATATTAGAATGCCTTTTTACTGTGTTTTCACTGGGAAAAGTTACTTTTAAATTACTTGCCTGTGCTACTAAGTTTCCCCAGAAAGTAGCTCCATTTTCACCTTGACCATGGAACAATCTACCGCTCCCATGGTTGGTCCTTCTTCCAGCCACAAAAAGAAAAATTTAACTAAACAGTCTTTGCCATCACAGCAGGCTAGCAGTTTGCCTCAGATGCAGGTAAAAATGAGAGAATAGTTTGAGGTCTGAAAAATCAATAAACAAAAGTTTGACATTTAAGAGAAGCAAATCTGATTTTATAAAAGCTGGGGATTGTGAAGAGTGAATGAAATTACATATACACTGTTAATTAAGGGGGAAAAAAAAAACACTCCCCATGGCACAAAGGGAAGAAGCCCTGACTGTGATTCAGACAACCCATGTTTGGTTAATATGGGTTCTGGGGACTACAGTTGGGATAAGATGAAAGTAAGTGATCATTGCAGGCTTATCCACTCTAGGGAAGGGAAACAGCTGTAGCTGGCTGTCTGGGTGACATCTAATGAGAACATTGGGTATTGCACCTATACATAATGGACCTGCAGAGCACATGTTGCCCATGATGCATAGCTCTCTGCCAAGAGAACATGTATATGAAGGCATGCATGATTTCCAGTGGTAGGCACTACTTGTGAAGCTCTAGGGAGCTGCTGTAATGGAGGGGGTCATGGAACTACAAGGTGTTAGGAAGAGAGTCTACTGGATCTGACAGGTTGCTCCACTCCCAATCACATGATTCTGATCCTTCTGTGGAACAAATTAGCTAATGAGACCCTTCTGGTGTAGAATGAATGGTCTATTTGTTTTTTGCCTGGACTGTAAGTGCCAGACTCTTATCATGACAGAAGAACAAATGCATCAGTGAGGCACTGGAAGGGGAGTCATTATGCAAGAGGAGTATGGGAAATGAGAAAAAAACTAAAGGAGAAAATAGAAGTGTGCAAGATAAAGTATGTGTTCATATAAAAAGGTGGCCACAAGAAATAGCAAAGTAATGCATTTACAAGTAATATTGCTATTGATGAGATTATAAAGAGGACTCTGCTGCACACTGGAGATGTGATGCAGCTGAAATGTAAGCCACATATCTTATGTTTGATTGTAATCATGAGAGTAAGCATTGTTCTCCCTTTAATTGGTTTTGAAGAAGTTGTGGTAGAAAGAACTTTTTTAAATGATGTGCAAAAGAAAGACAAGTATGTTCAGAATAATATGTGCGTTATTTAAATGAAAAATGCAGTGTTTTTGGCACAATAAAAGTATCGAGTTGAAACAGTGTGATATAAAAAGTATGAAAAACGTTAAGACAAGAAGCAAGCCAGATTGTTTACGAAATGCTGAGAATTAATAAAGAAAGTGTTAAAGTAGACATTGGACACAGATGCATAGAGTAATATTATGCCCCCGCTGTGTGAACACTAGCTCTAGATGATTGCCATTGTTGAAGTGGCACCCTGACTCCATGTGCAAATTTGGGAAAAGGATGTTATGGATGGATGGATACCTTTGAAGCAGTGGGGATAAAAGGCAGGGGAGAAAAACAGTTGTGTTCATATTGCTAACATGTTCATTGTGTAAAGTAAATCCATTTTTTGTCAAACACTACTGACCCCTAAACATAAATTGAAAAGTACGTGATCTTGTTTCAAACTGTAGAACTTAAGAAAAGATGGGTCACTTATTATTTCAGGTTTTGGCTTGTGTGTTGCTAGTAATGGCAAAATGAATTCACAGTGTGAATTTAAAGACACAATGTGTTCCTGAGCACATCCTTGGACAGTTAGACAGTCACTTGGGCATCATGAATACTGTACAGAGCCATAGCAGTAGTAGCCTTTATATCTGCTTTTATTTGCAGGCTTATGAAGTTTGCTAGAGTATCACATATAAATAAATTCTGATGCAGTGACAGCAAGACATGCTCCTGGGAAAGTACCCATAGCTCCAGGGTAGAATAGAGTAGGACTTCAAGTGAATAGAAAAGTTAGATGTTACCAATAACAGTTAAACTAAGCAATATAATGTGTAAATAGTATGTTTACTGATATCAAACAAGGGGAGCCCTACAAAATCCCGAAAGCCCAAAATACTGAGACCAAAATCTTGAAAGTTCAAAATACTGAAAACTCAAGATACTGAATCTCATAATACTGAAAACACACAGGATACTAACACTTACTATATTTCAACACAAGTACATACAGAAACATATTACCCTTCAACTATAAGCAGGGGGGCAAGCCACCCTGTACCCCACACCCCCTTATACTTGAATGTATCAACTCCGAGATTGCATTTTACTACACTAAGTGGGGTCTATATTATAACACCGAAGTTTTTAAACATCGAATGTTATAGTATCGAACCCGTAATGTTGAACACTGAAAACAGCGAAGGTGCAGGACACCAAATTCTTTCCCCTGGAAAGAATTTGGTGGGCCGGTGCTGTGGCTTCGTGTTTTAGGTGAGTTAGGGTTAGGGCGCAGGTCAGGTAAGTGTGCGATTGTGTGTAGGTTAGGGGCAGGTTAGGTGAGTTAGGGTGCGGGTCAGGTAAGTGTGCAGTTGTGTGTAGGTTAGGGGGCGGGTTAGGTGAGTTAGGGTTAGAGCATGGGTGAGGTGAGTGTGCGATAGTGACGGACCATAGGGTTAGGGTTGGGTTAAGGTAAGTGGATAGGTAGTAGTGTATGTAAAGCTTAGTTTAGGTTTAGGTGTAGGAATTTAAGTGTATGTGTGTGGATTGCTGTTTTTGTATGTGTTTGTGTTGTGTGTATGTTTCTCGGAATAGCGATTTTTTTTTTCCCCCTGGGAAAAAATTCGTTATTCTGACTGTTCGATGTTTTCAGATTTTGGTGTTTGGGGTTCGATGTTATAACATTCGATGTTTAAAAACTTCTATGTTATAATATAGACCCACCAAGTGCAATCTCAGAGTTGACATTTTTAAGTAGCAGGGTTTGTGTGTGTGTGTGTGTGTGGGGGGGGGGGGGCAGAACCCCCCAAATGGGGGATGCAGGGGAGCTTGCCCCCCTACTTATACTTGAAGAAAAGTAATATGGTTTGTCTTTTATTTGTTTCTTTATGTACTTGTGCTGGAATATAATAAGTGTTGTATCCTGTGTGTTTTCAATATTATGAGATTCAGTATTTTGAGTTTTCAGTATTTTGAACTTTCAAGATTTTGGTTTCAGGATTTTGGGCTTTCAGGATTTTATAGCTCTCCCCAAACAAGACAGTATATTCTGATTTGTATTGAGACTTAAGATTTTAATAGCGTGATTAAAAGATAGCATTACCTATCCTTTACGATTGGATTGAAGAAGTAGTCTCAACAACACCATTTGCTAAACTCTTTTTGGTATTATAGTTATACAGTAGATTTTGACAGAAGAGGCTAGATAAAGACAGCATTAAAGTGTGTACATTTAATATATCTTTAGGAAGGTATAGATTTATCAGACTCCTGTTTGGCTTTTCCTCCTCACTGGATAAGTTGTAAAGAAAGTCTTTAATATCACTAGTTAAACACAGAAGGCATTAACACTCACAAGTACACATACGTTTTTGTCTGTGCTACAAGACTTCATCAGATAAATTTCCTGTGTTCGCTACCTCAATTTAAACTAAGAACAATTAAAATTCCACCAATAGAAAACCCCATTAAATTGACCACAATAAATTAAAAGGCTCTCTGTTAGTATAAAACTAAAATACAGCGCAACAATACCTTTAAATAATACAAATTGCTTTAGTGTAACATATATATTCACTGGAAATATGTATTATAAAAACAAATCCAACAATAAAAAATATATAAAAACATTTTGAAAAAACTTATGTTAACTTTTTTTATTGCCTCCATCCAGAGGTTGAATGAATTAATGCATCTTATAGAACAAGCTTTATAGTAGACTGCTTTATAAAATCACCCTTATTATGTGTAATAATGTTCTTTTGTCTCAATTTGTAAATAAAGAAATGACAAAAACTAATAAAATGGGACAGGTATAATTGCACCACACTATAGGCACATCAGAAAGAAATGAGTACAAAAATGCATATGTGCAAATATAGTGCCATTTAACTAAATATATAGAAGGCTCTATAATTTGGCACCCTTAATTTTAATAGTGGGGCAGTGAAGATGTTCTGGTTTAAACCTGGGGGCTTGGCAGCATCCAGAGTCACCTGCCAGTATAGTTCATGATATTCAAGTCTGATCTCCAAGGACCCCCCCCCCCCCCCGGCATCAGCGAGAATAATCTCCAGAACGAAAAAGGAAAAGTTTGCTTGCCCACAACTCAGAGTATTTGTACAAATCATTTTTATCATTCCTTGTTCTGATGTCATACAAATGCTCATAAATACTTTTTAAAAATTTTGTTTGGTTTTGCCCACATAAAAGTCTCCAGAAGCCCCACAGGTCACTAAGTACACCAGGCCACTGGTATGACAGTTACTGTAACTGGTTCCAAAATAACCTTATTCCTACCCATAATCTGTATGTGGTCAGTATTAGAAACATAAGCACATTGTGAACATGCTCCACAGCTAAATGTTCCTTTCCTTTTGGCATTTAGTCCTCCAGTGGGCAATTTACAGCCCTCAAACAGTTCCTTTAAATTTCTAACCTTTTTAAAAATAATTTTCATGGGTTCATTCACCAGACCCTTCAAATCAGTGAGGGTTACAAATCTGTTCCACTCTCTCCTAACCATCTCTTCTACCGTCTGAGAATCTGAATTGTATTCAGTAGTGTGTGCCATCTTATATTGATCCATATTCAATACAGGATAGTGGTTCCCAGTAATCGGGGTAACCTTACCCAATTTATGAGCAAACAATTAAGAGTGGCAAGTTTGAAATGTGAGGGAGATATTCTAATGTCAGAGGGACTAAACTTAGGTAAAAAAAGACAGCGCAACTGTTTAAATGCAAAATCCAGATGACAAGCAAGCATTGCATGTAGTATGTTCAAAGTTTGTACCTAATGTGTCTGATTGCTATGCCTTTAAGAAAGCAGTAACAGGACATGCTTCATTGGAATGGAACTGCAAAACAGATGAGTTTTGAGATGCTCAGAAATGTTAAAATGCAAAGAAATGGGAACAGATAAAACATATTGCCCAAGAACATTAACTTAAATAGAATGAGTAGTTCAGGGGTGTGCTATCCATGACATGTTCATAAGAAGAGATGTTAATTGATATATTCTTCCTGGTAGTGAAGCATATTCTTTGACTATGGAGTCAACTGGGTACAAATTTGTTTGCATTTAAAGAAGACATATATTTTATATGTATAGATTATTATTTAAGTTCTGTGAAATAATCAAATTGGCAGAAGCAACAAGTACAGTGTGATCAGGGCATTCAATTTTATATTAATGCAATACTTTCATACCTGAATGTGGTCCACAGTACAAAGGCAGGAATTCATGATATTTGTGCATGAGTGGTAATTCATACGTAAAAGGTGATTACTAGGCTAATAACACAATGGGACATTTTAGGCCTAGTAATGCTTCCCAAAGTAAGAATCAAATCCTGCACTTTGTGTCTGTAAGGTAAACACCTGAACTATTATAGGTTCATAGGTTCATAGGTTCATACTAGGCTATCTGCCCGAGGGCATTTACAAGCCTAGCCCATAGTTTTGTGGCTTACGCCAACCCTTTAGTTTGGAGAAACTATGCCCATTATTTTGTTGTGCCTCTGTCTAGCAGTGAACTGAGGTAACCCCTGGGGTGTATCTGCAATCTCCCATCCATTGGTCAAGATTCCTCTTGAACAAGGCCAGCGAGGTGCTCTGCCTCACATAAACCGGGATTTTGTTCCACAGCATAGGGAGTCTTTGGGTGATGAATCTATCCCTCCAGCACGTCCTATTAATAGCCGTGTCGAGGTTTAAGTCTCCCGCCCTTGTGGCTCTGAGGGATCTAGATTTTTTGAGATGAAGCATGTTCATCAAATCTGGGTTTGACATGGCCTTGTATGTCAGGCACAGGTCACCTCTGAGCAAGCGGTAAGCAACTGAATATAACTGGAGTTCTTTCAGTCGGGCAGCATAAGACAGATTTTGAGACCCTTTATCCTTTTGGTGAGGAACTTTTGTGGCCTCTCCAGCTGCTGCAAGTGTCGGGTCAGATACATTCCGAATGGGGCATTGTACTCGATCATTGGTCTGATGAGTGATGAGTATAGGGAGACTATGACCTCCCTTGATCTAGATGTGGATCCCTTCATGATAAGGTGGGCAATGTAGAAGGTCTTCCTAACTACTTTAGCAATATGAGTGTCGAATGAAAGGCTACTGTCAACCTGTCCCTAATAACTTCTTCTGTGATCAGGGGATTGCCACCTATATGGTAGCTAGTGGTAACCTTGTTTTTCCCGAAAGGTATGACTATGCATTTCTTGGCATTTAACTTTAGGCCATGGCTCTGGCACCAGTTATCCGTTTCTGTGAGACCCTTCTGAAGGATATCTGTGTCGGATGTGTTTTCGACTACGGCGCCCAGTTTGCAGTCATCTGCAAACTTTGTCAGCCATAACCCTCCTGTGTTTGCTTGTACTTCAGAAAAGTAGATGCCAAACAAGAGTGGACCCAGGACTGAGCCCTGTGGGACACCACTTGTGACAGGCTTTGAGTCTGACATGGCGCCAGCAACTCTGACCCTGTGGGTTCTGTCACTCAGCCAGTTTGCAACCCATCTTGTAATGTATGGGTTTACATTTAAGTTGATGAGTTTTTCAATGATACCCGAGTGGGGTATTGTATCGAAAGCCTTCGCCAGGTCTAGGTAGGCTGTATGGACTGCCTTTCCTCGCCAATGGCCTTGGTGACTGTTTCAAAAGTCAACCAAGTTTAAAAGGCATGATCTGCCTTTGACAAAGCCAAACTGGGTTGGATCCAAAGTCTGCAAATTCCCTATATCTTTATTTATGAGATCCATTATGATCCTCTCCATGGCTTTGCAGATAAGGCTTGTCAAGCTAATGGGACGGTAATTTCCAGGGTCGGTGGAGGCACCGCCTTTGTGGAGTGGGACCACAGTCGCCAGCGCCACTCCTGGCATGATCCGGAGGTGAGACTAAGATTAAACAGCTGTCCTAACTGTGGGTTTAATTCCTCGTTGAGTTCATGGAGCACACAGCCGGGGACACCATCAGGTCCCATGGATGCTGTGTTCTTTGCCTTGGAGAGAGCAGTTCCCACCTGGGCGTTAGAGATGTTTGGGGGGCTACAATCATTTGGTATAGATATCTCTCCTTTAGGGGAGGAGGGGGGGGGGAGAAGTTTGCACTGAACCTGTCAGCCAGTATGTTGGCAATGTCTGTAGGATCAGTAATCTTCACATCATTTTGAACTAATTCTGAGCATATCTGGGAGTTTCCTCCTAGGTTTCTGACAGCTAAAGAATGTCTTATGGTTGTCTTTAGAGTCCTTAGCTATTTCTTTCTCAAAATTAGCTTTGGATGATTTTATGAGAGCTCTTAGCTTTTTACTTATAGTGATCAGCTGTGTCTTACCTTTTAAGGATTTTGCTCTATCTTGTAGTAGCTTTCTCCTTTTGTTGTAGAGTTTGTTTATGGCTGGGGTCCACCAGACTGGACGCTTGCCTTTGATACAAAGAGTCTTTGTTTTGCTTGGGATTGCCTGATCCATGCAGCCCTGCAGGTGCTGGTAGAAGGCATTTGTAAGTGATTCAGCGGTTTGAGTAATGTTTACCGCCGGCTCAGGGGCCTTAAAGGAGACCACACTAGTCTTTAGAATTGTGAAGTCGGCTTTCGAGAAGTTCTTTATTGTGGTCTTTTTCATTTCGGGTGGGGGCGGGATGAGGACCTCCAGCGAGATTAGTTTGTGGTCTGATCTCACCAGTGAGGGGTATACTTCCGGTGTTGAACATTGTGCTCCCATGTTCGTGATGATGAGATCAAGTATGTTTTCTCCTCTTGTGGGGATGGTGACTAGTTGTTCCATGGCATTGGAGTTTATGAATTCCAGGAACTTTTGGGCTAGAGTGTTTGTGCTTGAGTAGTGTTCCCAGTCTATATTAGGGTAGTTGAAGTCACCTAGTATGATGGTGATCGGAGATACATTTATCCCCTCCAGTGTTTTCAGGAAGGTCATGTGAGGTTCCTGAGTTTGCGAGGGTGGCCTGTAACATGCTACAAATTGCAGAGCAGTCTTGCCTATGGTTAATTGCACCTGGATGGTTTCCGATGCATCGTGCGTTGCCACCAATCTTGAGGTGTGGGTGTCCTTGATGAATATGGATACACCTCCTCCTTTCTTGGTATTGTCTGGATTTTGGGGCCGGAACGCATGATATGAGGTAAAACCTGATAGTGCTGGGGTGCTCTCAGGAGCCTTGAACCAGGTTTCTGTCACAGCACAGACATCGATGTTCTCCATACTGAGAAGGGCCTCGAGTGCGTGCATCTTGAGGTTGAGACTTCTGGCATTGAGCAGCATTACCCTTAGTTTTTTTTCTTTGTTGTGTTCTAGGGTGGTAGGTTTAGAATTTGAGCCTTGCCTAAAAAGGCACTATGGGGTGGCAAGAGCCTTTGCCAAAATCCGGAATCCCAGGGTGACAGGTGCAAGCTGTCCCTTGGAAGCAGCGTGGCTTGTCCAGCATGTCATCCCAGGCAGACAGACATTGGATCCCCTTTGAATGACACCAGAGTTTAAGCCAATTGTTAAAGCTGATCATCTTATCTCTGTATTGTGGCATCATTCTTGGTGAAGGTAGGATACTGCTCAAGGTCAGGGTCATACCTGCTTGGGCTACATAATCAGAGAGCTCCTCTATGTCTCTTTTCATGTAGTCCAAGGAGGTACGTCTCAGGTCGTTAACACCAGCGTGGACAATGATTGAGTCGTACTTGTACCTGCTGTTGAGAGACCTGAGTGCATGCGTTATGTGGCAGATTCTAGCACCCGACAGGCAGCTTACTGTGACCTTCTCCTTACTCAGTCTGGTGAGCGGACGCCAGTGTGTCTGACTATGGAGTCACCAATGACTAGTGTGTCTGGCATTGTGTTTGGCCTTAAGGGCTGTGACTGCTTGACACTCTGACTGTGTGGTCTATGTGTTGCAGGTGTTGTGTTCTGAGGGGGTATTTGTTTGGGTGTCTGCTTTGGTGGCCTCTGCTGTTTTGGTAGATTTTTGATCAGAGCCTCCGAGTATGTCTTTGTGTGTTTATGTGTATGATTTGAGGTTGTGATGGTATTATGTGAGACTGGGTCTATAGTGTGTGTGGTTACCTTCTCTTCCTGTCTGGTCTTGCCAGTCCTATGTTGAGAGAGCTCAGCCTCCAGTTTGGCCGTATAGTTGCATCTCTCGCATGTATTTGTGTTTTGTGGGAGGAGGAGAGGGTTGTCTGTGTACATGAGGCAATTGTAACATTGCCTCAATATTCCCAGGTTCACCAGCTGAGCAGGAGAGGACATTAGCAACTGATCCCTCGACATGCTAGAAGGAATAGACAGAAAAACTTAAAAAAGGTTCTGGGGATGTGGGTGACCGAGAAACGGGGTTTGCTTTTTTGGGGTACTTTCTATAACAAGAGTGCTGTATCGAGGTGATAAGTACTGTAGGAGCAAGTGCTTGGCTTTACAGATAGAGAATAGTCTACTTGGGAGTCAAGTAGAGATAATTTATAGTTATAGGATACACTAAATAGAACAGTAGTATACTTTGAGGAAGGTAGTTTTAAGGGAAAATTTGAAGAGTGGACTTTAGGTAGCCCTAATAGTTTAAACCTGATTAACCGGCGCTGCCCTAGTGTGCAACGTTAGCAGCTCCGCGCTAAATCGTGCTAAATCGCGCTAAATCGCTCTAACGTGCGTTTAGCGTGTTTTATAGCAGGGGGCTGAAAGGAGCTAGGAATTGGCCCAAAACGACCAATGGACTACTAGTTTCTGGCTGAAACTTCACCAAATCAGACAAAAAGGCTGCTCAGTGCTTCCCACTCCCACTGGTAAGCAGAGAAACTTCCCTCCTTCCAAATAAGGCAATGGATCAGTAACAGGAACTAAAAACAAAGCCCATGGATCAGCAACTCTGAAACTGAACTACTCTAGTTCAGTAAGGCGGGAAAACAAGAGATTTTTTTTTGTTTTTTTGTTTTTTTTACAGAGACAAGGAAAACAACAGACAGTAAATGCTATAAATGCTATAAATCGGCTAGCGCACTTTAGTGTGTAGCCTACAGAAACAATTTGCAACAATCAGTAACTTAAAGTGCAACAAACAGTGTACAATGCAGAAATCACTTAAAGTAGCAGTAAAACAGGCGAAAATGCAGTCGCTAGCTTAATAACAGTGAGAAAGCCACAAAAATACTTATATCTGGTAGAAAGTCACTCTTTTAGCTCTCTGCTGCTTGGATCACTCTGCAGGCCACCACGAGGATCTGTGCTGAGTTAGTACAAGCTGAAAAACGTGCGTTTAGTGTGTTTTATAGCAGGGGGCTGAAAGGAGCTAGGAACTGGCCCAAAACGACCAATGGACTACTAGTTTCTGGCTGAAACTTCACCAAATCAGACAAAAAGGCTGCTCAGTGCTTCCCACTCCCACTGGTAAGCAAAGAAACTTCCCTCCTTCCAAATAAGGCAATGGATCAGTAACAGGAACTAAAAACAAAGCCCAGGGATCAGCAACTCTGAAACTGGACTACTCTAGTTCAGTAAGGCGGGAAAACAAGAGATTTTTTTTGTTTTTTTGTTTTTTTTTTACAGAGACAAGGAAAACAACAGACAGTAAATGCTATAAATCGGCTAGCGCACTTTAGTGTGTAGCCTACAGAAACAATTTGCAACAATCAGTAACTTAAAGTGCAACAAAGTGTACAATGCAGAAATCACTTAAAGTAGCAGTAAAACAGGCGAAAATGCAGTCGCTAGCTTAATAACAGTGAGAAAGCCACAAAAATACTTATATCTGGTAGAAAGTCACTCTTTTAGCTCTCTGCTGCTTGGATCACTCTGCAGGCCACCACGAGGATCTGTGCTGAGTTAGTACAAGCTGAAAAACGCGCGTTTAGTGTGCTTTATAGCAGTGGGCTGAAAGGAGCTAGGAATTGGCCCAAAACGACCAATGGACTACTAGTTTCTGGCTGAAACTTCACCAAATCAGACAAAAAGGCTGCTCAGTGCTTCCCACTCCCACTGGTAAGCAAAGAAACTTCCCTACTTCCAAATAAGGCAATGGATCAGTAACAGGAACTAAAAACAAAGCCCAGGGATCAGCAACTCAGAAACTGGACTACTCTAGTTCAGTAAGGTGAGAAAACAAGAGATTTTTTTTTGTTTTTTTTGTTTTTTTTACAGAGACAAGGAAAACAACAGACAGTAAATGCTATAAATCGGCTAGCGTACTTTAGTGTGTAGCCTACAGAAACAATTTGCAACAATCAGTAACGTAAAGTGCAACAAACAGTATACAATGCAGAAATCACTTAAAGTAGCAGTAAAACAGGTGAAAATGCAGTCGCTAGCTTAATAAGAGTGAGAAAGCCACAAAAATACTTATATCTGGTAGAAAGTCACTCTTTTAGCTCTCTGCTGCTTGGATCACTCTGCAGGCCACCACGAGGATCTGTGCTGAGTTAGTACAAGCTGAAAAACGTGCGGTTAGCGTGTTTTATAGCAGGGGGCTGAAAGGAGCTAGGAATTGGCCCAAAATGACCAATGGACTACTAGTTTCTGGCTGAAACTTCACCAAATCAGACAAAAAGGCTGCTCAGTGCTTCCCACTCCCACTGGTAAGCAAAGAAACTTCCCTCCTTCCAAATAAGGCAATGGATCAGTAACAGGAACTAAAAACAAAGCCCAGGGATCAGCAACTCTGAAACTGGACTACTCTAGTTCAGTAAGGCGGGAAAACAAGAGATTTTTTTTTGTTTTTTTTACAGAGACAAGGAAAACAACAGACAGTAAATGCTATAAATGCTATAAATCGGCTAGCGCACTTTAGTGTGTAGCCTACAGAAACAATTTGCAACAATCAGTAACTTAAAGTGCAACAAACAGTGTACAATGCAGAAATCACTTAAAGTAGCAGTAAAACAGGCGAAAATGCAGTCGCTAGCTTAATAACAGTGAGAAAGCCACAAAAATACTTATATCTGGTAGAAAGTCACTCTTTTAGCTCTCTGCTGCTTGGATCACTCTGCAGGCCACCACGAGGATCTGTGCTGAGTTGGTACAAGCTGAAAAACGTGCGTTTAGCGTGTTTTATAGCAGGGGGCTGAAAGGAGCTAGGAATTGGCCCAAAACGACCAATGGACTACTAGTTTCTGGCTGAAACTTTACCAAATCAGACAAAAAGGCTGCTCAGTGCTTCCCACTCCCACTGGTAAGCAAAGAAACTTCCCTCCTTCCAAATAAGGCAATGGATCAGTAACAGGAACTAAAAACAAAGCCCAGGGATCAGCAACTCTGAAACTGGACTACTCTAGTTCAGTAAGGCGGGAAAACAAGAGATTTTTTTTTGTTTTTTTTACAGAGACAAGGAAAACAACAGACAGTAAATGCTATAAATGCTATAAATCGGCTAGCACACTTTAGTGTGTAGCCTACAGAAACAATTTGCAACAATCAGTAACTTAAAGTGCAACAAACAGTGTACAATGCAGAAATCACTTAAAGTAGCAGTAAAACAGGCGAAAATGCAGTCGCTAGCTTAATAACAGTGAGAAAGCCACAAAAATACTTATATCTGGTAGAAAGTCACTCTTTTAGCTCTCTGCTGCTTGGATCACTCTGCAGGCCACCACGAGGATCTGTGCTGAGTTAGTACAAGCTGAAAAACGCGCGTTTAGCGTGTTTTATAGCAGGGGGCTGAAAGGAGCTAGGAATTGGCCCAAAACGACCAATGGACTACTAGTTTCTGGCTGAAACTTCACCAAATCAGACAAAAAGGCTGCTCAGTGCTTCCCACTCCCACTGGTAAGCAAAGAAACTTCCCTCCTTCCAAATAAGGCAATGGATCAGTAACAGGAACTAAAAACAAAGCCCATGGATCAGCAACTCTGAAACTGGACTACTCTAGTTCAGTAAGGTGGGAAAACAAGAGATTTTTTTTGTTTTTTTTTACAGAGACAAGGAAAGCAACAGACAGTAAATGCTATAAATCGGCTAGCGCACTTTAGTGTGTAGCCTACAGAAACAATTTGCAACAATCAGTAACTTAAAGTGCAACAAACAGTGTACAATGCAGAAATCACTTAAAGTAGCAGTAAAACACACGAAAATGCAGTCGCTAGCTTAATAACAGTGAGAAAGCCACAAAAATACTTATATCTGGTAGAAAGTCACTCTTTTAGCTCTCTGCTGCTTGGATCACTCTGCAGGCCACCACGAGGATCTGTGCTGAGTTAGTACAAGCTGAAAAACACGCGTTTAGCGTGTTTTATAGCAGGGGGCTGAAAGGAGCTAGTAATTGGCCCAAAACGACCAATGGACTACTAGTTTTTGGCTGAAACTTCACCAAATCAGACAAAAAGGCTGCTCAGTGCTTCCCACTCCCACTGGTAAGCAAAGAAACTTCCCTCCTTCCAAATAAGGAACTGGATCAGTAACAGGAACTAAAAACAAAGCCCAGGGATCAGCAACTCTGAAACTGGACTACTCTAGTTCAGTAAGGCGGGAAAACAAGAGATTTTTTTTTGTTTTTTTTACAGAGACAAGGAAAACAACAGACAGTAAATGCTATAAATCGGCTAGCACACTTTAGTGTGTAGCCTACAAAAACAATTTGCAACAATCAGTAACTTAAAGTGCAACAAACAGTGTACAATGCAGAAATCACTTAAAGTAGCAGTAAAACAGGCGAAAATGCAGTCGCTAGCTTAATAACAGTGAGAAAGCCACAAAAATACTTATATCTGGTAGAAAGTCACTCTTTTAGCTCTCTGCTGCTTGGATCACTCTGCAGGCCACCACGAGGATCTGTGTTGAGTTAGTACAAGCTGAAAAACGCACGTTTAGCGTGTTTTATTGCAGGGGGCTGAAAGGAGCTAGGAATTGGCCCAAAACGACCAATGGACTACTAGTTTCTGGCTGAAACTTCACCAAATCAGACAAAAAGGCTGCTCAGTGCTTCCCACTCCCACTGGTAAGCAAAGAAACTTCCCTCCTTCCAAATAAGGCAATGGATCAGTAACAGGAACTAAAAACAAAGCCCAGGGATCAGCAACTCTGAAACTGGACTACTCTAGTTCAGTAAGGCGGGAAAACAAGAGATTTTTTGTTTTTTTACAGAGACAAGGAAAACAACAGACAGTAAATGCTATAAATCGGCTAGCGCACTTTAGTGTGTAGCCTACAGAAACAATTTGCAACAATCAGTAACTTAAAGTGCAACAAACAGTGTACAATGCAGAAATCACTTAAAGTAGCAGTAAAACAGGCGAAAATGCAGTCGCTAGCTTAATAACAGTGAGAAAGCCACAAAAATACTTATATCTGGTAGAAAGTCACTCTTTTAGCTCTCTGTTGCTTGGATCACTCTGCAGGCCACCACGAGGATCTGTGCTGAGTTAGTACAAGCTGAAAAACGTGCGGTTAGCGTGTTTTATAGCAGGGGGCAGAAAGGAGCTAGGAATTGGCCCAAAATGACCAATGGACTACTAGTTTCTGGCTGAAACTTCACCAAATCAGACAAAAAGGCTGCTCAGTGCTTCCCACTCCCACTGGTAAGCAAAGAAACTTCCCTCCTTCCAAATAAGGCAATTGATCAGTAACAGGAACTAAAAAAACAAAGCCCAGGGATCAGCAACTCTGAAACTGGACTACTCTAGTTCAGTAAGGCGGGAAAACAAGAGATTTCTTTTTGTTTTTTTTATGACAACCATCAGTCTATGTTTTCTACACAGTTGAATATCTTTTGAGAAAGAGCTGCTGTACCAAAAGCCGTAATGATCATCCTCTCACAGTTTTGGAAAACAGGAGTAATCCATTCAAGGACTCAATCTTTCATCAGCTGACTTGTTAATAGGCTGCAGGTTGAAATGCAAAATCACCTACTTCAAATACATTTCCACAGCTTGAGAAGGAATTCAAAGTAAAATAAAAGAAACTCTGGAAAAATAGATCAAACTTAAGTGTCCTTTCTTTGAGTCAAGAATAGGAGAAAGGTGGGCTAAAATAAAAACATAGAATCATTGAGAAAGTTTTCTGCCTGAAGCTGAGGTCATTGGTCATTGGCTGAACTGAGCCCCTGTATTATTCAGGGTCTATATTAGAACACCGAACGTTCAAAATTTTGAGTGTTCTAATATCGACCTGTTTTCAGCTGAAAATATCGAAAAAACAGAAAAACAAATTTTTTCCTAGGGAAAGAATTTGGTTGTCCATTTCTGTTGTTTCGGTATTTTCAGAGCTGTGGTGGAAAGTTACGGGTTCAGGTAAGTGTGCGATTGTGTGGACGTGAGGGTTAGGGCGGGTTAGGTGAGTTAGGGTTAGGGTGCTGGTCAGATAAGTGTGCGATTGTGTGGATGTGAGGATTAGGGCGAGGTAGGTGAGTTAGGGTTAGAGTGCGGGTGAGGTGACTGTGTGATAGTGACGGACCTTAGGGTTAGGGTTTGCGTTAAGGTAAGTGGATAGTTAGTGGTGTATGTATAGTTTAGTGTAGGGTTAGGTGTAAGAGTTTAGGTGTATGTGTGTGGATTGCTGTTTGTTTGGTGTGCTTGTGTTGTGTGTATGTGTTTTGAAACAGCAATTTTTTTTCCCTAGGGAAAAATTTGCTGTTCTGTATGTTCGATGTTTTAAATTTTCGATTCATAGGGTTCGATATTAGAACACTCTAAATTTTGAACGTTCGGTGTTCTAATATAGACCCATTATTTAGGGATAATATGTCAAGCTGTATAAAAGGAAAAAGAGGTTTCATATAACACAAATACATCAAAGCTCAAAGAATAAGAGCAACCAGAACTGACACAACATCTCATGTTCATAAGAAAATAAAGACTCTGAGAGCTCCAACAGATTCCTCTAGTCATGGCTTCAAGTAAAGTCATACTGCAGAAAGAACTATCCCAAAAGGAAACCCAAATGTCTACAGATAACTGCCCTGTTAAATTCTGATTCAATTCAACTGAGGAAGACTACTGAGGAAAACAGAAATATTATATGAACAATTTGAGAGTACATTTTGACAATTAAGACTGAAAAACTGGATTTATTAAAAATATCTTTTGAATATGTATGTAAGTATCTGAACTTAATGTAAAAACCCAAGAATGTTTTACATCACATTATATTTACTTGCTGGAACAATGACACAATAGTCTATCCATTCTGCCCTTTAAGAGCATTTAATGTTCTTTCTCCCATCCATTACTACCTGCTTCCTTACCCTTTCACTAAGTTTCCCATACCTTCTTGAATCCCTGTATCCAGTCCGTATGTGCTGTCCAGTCTAGTAGCCCACTTGGTCAGTATACATCTTTCCTTGTAAAGAAGTACTTTTGGAGATCCTAGCAGTGGTTAGTCCCAACAATCTGCTGCTTGTGCTTCCTCCTTGCCCCCCCCGTCTTTCCTGAAAAGAAACACCCCTTCATATCTCCATGACATTACCTCATGCATCAATATTATATCCCCAGTGTTTGCTCTAGAGACAGTGAGAATAGCCATAGCTCCTCTAGTCACTGTTCATGTCCCTTCCCTGCTATATCATGGCTCTTTCTGGTAGCTTTCTTCTGAATTCATTCCAGCACTTTAATGTCCCTTGTCTTATATGGCCTCCAGAACTATACATAGTACTCAAGCGATGGTCTGGCTAGGAATCATCGTCTCTTTGCCTGTGGAGTCTACACCCCTGCATATACATCATGGCATTTTGTTTACTCTTGCCAGTACCTTTTGATTTAGCTGGAGGTGGTCCGGTCCATGTATAATCAACACTCTAGATATTTTTCCTGCTCTTTTGCCATTACTCCCACTCCTGCCAAGTGATATATCTCATTTTTGTGACCCAGGTGCAGTACTTTGTATTTGTTTGCAATGAGCCTCATATGCCACTTTTTGCCCACGTTTTCAAAACTTCACAAATCCTTTCCTAGGCTCTTCCTTCCATCCTTCAGTGCTACACCTGTCTGTATTATCAGTGAAAAGTCTGACCCTGTTCTGCATTCCCACAGATATGTTACAGCCAATCACACAAAAGAGTACTGGGCCCAGGTTCAATCCCTGCAGCACTCCAGTCTTTACTTTCCTAATTCCTGACATTGTTTATTGCACCAAACCCTTCTGAGTAGTATAATTCAGCTATAAAGCAATCTAGTTCCTCAGTTTTGATCTTTTTTGATATTTGTAACCCTAGTTTTCCTATCTGCCTCTTGTGTACACCAAGTTATAGTGCCTTGCTGATGTCTAGGTAGACCGTGCCTACCCGTAATCCCCTTTCAGTTTCAGCAGTAACCTAACTATGTAACTGGATCAGGTTTGACTGACATCCCCTTTTGATTTTAAACCTATGTTGTTTACAGTTCTGGAGATTGTTGTCCTCTAGAAATGGTAACAGACTCCCCCCTCAGGATTCTCTCCATGTCCTTCTCTGACACTGAGATTACACTAACAGGCCTGTAGTTCACTGAATATTTCCTGCTCCCCCTATTTACAATGGTGTCATACTTAGTCTCTTCTAATCCTTAACACTTTTACACTAGTGATTTGCTGAAAGTCCCTAGCAGGAGAGTCTGCCAGCACACTTGCTAGATTTAAGAGGCCTCTGGGAGGTCTTCATTTTTTTATCCCCCCCCCCCAAGCAGTCAGTTGTCTTGCTACATCCTCCCTTTCTCTCTCTCTCTCCTAGTGTCTGCTTACATTTCTCTCCATTCTGCCCTACCTTCCTTCCAAAGATCACACCTACCACTTGACTTACTTTTCGAAAATGGAAGCAAAGCATTAATTCAATGCATCTGCTTTTTTTTTCAGTTCTTCTGTAATCTCCTTCTCCCATGTTTTGCTCAGCTTGGCAGTTCTGTTCCTCCCTTCCTTCCTTCTTTCTTTCTGCTACGCACTTAAAAAAGATACTGCTTTCCTTCTTTATCTGTTTTTATTGGGATAGCAGGGAAATGTAAGCCTGAGCTGCCCTTCACTTCTGAAGAGTGGTTTGAAAAAAAATAATCTGTATGAGATATATAAAAAGAGTTGTGGATACATACCAGACTACATGGAAAGCCTACTGTTTTTGATAGTGTTGTGGATTCCTTTTGAGTGTCAACATCCATTAAATGTGATTAATAATTTGCCTTATGGTAAGTTTTTAAGAGTTTCTAGGAATGATAGGGAAGTGGTGTTGTTTATAAAAGTGACAGAAGAAATGAAGCATAGATTTGTTAAAAAGGGTTATAATTGTGACCAAAAAAATCATTGGTATTCAAATAGAAGCAGTCTTGATTTGGATACGGGCACTTACATTGGTGATATTTGTGTGAGTTTTATTTTTTTTAATTCAACCAAAATTCCAAAGTTAGGGTTGTTTGGACATATTGACGGTTGCTAGATTTGCCAGGGGTTTTACAGATGCTATTTATTCTCTGTATGGTCCCCTGTGTGCATTGTGATCACTCTGTTTACAATCCTATGAGCTGCAGCTGTGTGCCTGGAATCTTTCTTAAGAACTATAAACGACATCCTGCATCTCTAGCTGTCTGCATGCCTGCATTCTGTGGTGAAAGACAGTTGAGTGGAATCTTATGTCACACTTCTGTTGTAGTTATATATGTTAATTACAATGAGTTGCAGTTTAAGACCAAGTAATCCTTAAGGATAAGGGACTGCATATAGTGCAGCACTATAGGAGAATATATTTGTGTGAAGTTCCAATGATAAATGGACAATTAACCACAGTTTAATTTTGTGGTTTGAATCTGAAAGAGCTAAACAGCACGCACACACACACACACACACACACACACACACACACACACACACACACACACACACACACA
Organism: Protopterus annectens; assembly: GCF_019279795.1. NCBI lineage: Eukaryota > Metazoa > Chordata > Ceratodontiformes > Protopteridae > Protopterus > Protopterus annectens. The sequence goes on along the minus strand of NC_056751.1, from coordinate 608,129,271 downwards.
CACACACAAACAGGAGAACAGGGAGATAGAGAATTATGAAACCATTTAATACTAGTTTTCTATTTGATTAACAGCAGACTGGCATTTTAATATGCTATCTTCTTCTACCACTGGCGCTATAAAAAGTTAATCTAGGCTTGCTTTATTATTTACAAGTCTGTTTATGATACATCTCATCCTTGACACATATTGTTGTATATGGCAAAGTTATAGGAGAGTGCAGGAATCAGAAACAGATGTGCCAGCTTCTACTTGATAACTATATTATTGGTCACTGCTTCCCCAATCCCAATAGCCAGTGTGTAAAATCACCACATATTTCATTGCTTACTATTGGGAGACACTCATTTAACCCCAATACAAAAAATGTATGTATTTGACCTGGAAATCTATTATCTGCCTCTCTGCTTTCCTTTGTGGACCAGTCCCCGTCACTATTTATTTTCTTGTCTAAAGCAGTGAAATAATTTTAAAGTCTTACAGCACAAAATAATTGTCACTTTCAAGCTGCCCCCCCCCCCAAAAAAAAAAAATGTCATTGTTTTTGAACATATCTGTAATAAAAATTTTACTAAATGAGTGGAATGGAATCTATTAACCTTCATTTTGATGAGTTTAACAAATATTACATTCTGAATTTTATGAGTTCTTGACTAGCTTGGTGTAAATAACTGTTACATAATTTGTCAGAAACTATAATTATGCTTGGTTTATCCATAGTTAGCATAGTTCAGTCTCCTCCTGACCAAAAAAAAGAAGACTTAAACCAATATTACCCACAGTCAGCCATGTGTTACTGCTGTTATACATTAATGTTCATTTTGTATCATTGTGCTCAGTAATTTTTTTAAACTTTTGTGCGGTAAGGTGGTATATTCTTTCATTTTACAAGAGTAACAAAATAAGGTTACCTGGACAGTAAATGCTTTGTAATTAAGCAATCGCATAATACAGCAAATGTATTTACAGAAAGATTTTGTGCAAACTTTAAAATTATTAAAGACCTATATCACAGTGCTCTTGACATATGAGGAGACATCCCTTATATAATATAGTTATAACCGTAGTCACAGTTATAATGGAGGTATTAAGTGGACAAACAACATTGTAATTTCCTATATAGAATCAAGGAAAGCCTAACCATCCCCCAACAAGTTAGCATGGGGACCGGGACTTGTTCTATGATGAGGGGCTGCAATGATGGTGTTTATTCCTTTTAAACATGACTTTGTCTTTATGTTATTCATCTCAGTGCAGTTTGAAGTCTGGAAGTTGTTGTTGTTTCCCTTCCCCACACTGCATTGAAGTAAATAACAACTGCCAGTGTTTTAGTTTTTATTTTTTTTTCTTTCTTTCTTTTCTTATATTTTATTACACTTTCACTCTTTAATGTGTTTGTTTGCTTTTTTGCCACATTTCTCTTTCTGTTACAGTTTCAAGTCTAGTCTGAGAGTGAGAAAGTCTGCTGTCTGTGTTGTACTGTTCTTTCCGTTACACTTTTTGTTGTAGTTCAACAATCTGAAACTGCATGCCCTTGATTAGTTTCTCCCAAACTGCTCTGAAATTAGTAAGAATTGTGCTCAGTGTTTTACAGTTTGGTTGGGATTTTCTATAGTTTTTACATCACTTTTCGGTTTGGATATTTCTGTTTTGTGCCTGGACTTATTCCTTTGGATAATGTTAGACTTATTGGCATATTGATTACTTTGCCTAATCAGCATACACTTTTCTGAATAACAATTACTGTTAACTGTATAATAATTATGCTTTAATGCCTCTATCTAAAGTGTGATAAAGAAAGGTCAGTAGCAAGTCTAGCTAATACATACGTAATTCACTGCATTACTAAATCTATGTTTTTTTTTCCTTGGTTGTGCAGTGGTAGTGTTGTTGCCTCACAGCAAGAGGTTCTCCTGTTCGATTCTTGGCTGGAGTGTGGGGAGTGCCTTCTGTGTGGAGTCTGTATGTCCTCCCTGCGGTTGGGTGGGCGTTCGAAAGACATGCGTAAATGGGCATGCCTTCGTTGAAGGTTGAACGTTGAGCTGGCACCTCGGCGTTTGTGAAAATCTACTGCCAATCATTAACGGACCGGAGTTCTGCTGTGGTGACCCCTAAATGGGAAAAGCCAAAAGACAACAACTAAATCTATGGTTTATTTGTAACACGTTATATGTATCCACTAAGGCTGGATGTATGCATGTCTACACTAAGTGTACACTGCTCTGAGTGAATAGAAAACAGAAGCATAACTCCTACCTTCTTCCTCCCAGTTTTAGTTTTCCTAATGATTTTCTTGCAAGTTTAAATATCGAGGGGGATTCCTAAGCCTACACTTTGTATAATCTTTCTGACTGAATAGACAGCACAAAAATGCGTTAGGGATTTTGTTAAATGCAGATCTTGTAGACTTAGTATACACTTAATGTAGGCAGTCATGAATCTGGCCCTATATCTGATTTTTGACTATTTCATTTATGTTGTTTGATAATGTTTATGGTTCTGAACTGCATGGTCTCATAATATCCCTACAATAAACAGCACATTTATTCCCAGTAGGGCTACCAAGTAACCAAAATACAAATAAATAAAGAAATAAATAAACACATGCAGAGTCATTATGAATTATCCAAGGTATACGAGTTACCCAATGATTTAGCTAATGGAAAACATTCTGGAAAGTCTGTACTGTAGTGGTAGATGTCAGGTCATTACTTGCACATTTTAATCAATGGCATGCCTGGCAGGGGTCTGGAGACAAGGCAAGTGGGGCGGAAAATGGGTGTATCTTCCCAGGCACCAAACACCCTTGCTACTGCTCTAGTCATTACCCATGGAAGTGATGTAAATCAAGTTGAAATGTGTTTTCTTAAGCACTGATCTATATTACAGAATGATTATAACATGAGAAAGTAATTGTGAGTAAGTGTAAACTTAGATGCAAAAAACACAGTAACAGCTGGGAAAGGCTTAAAAGGAACTGTACCAGTAGTTGTGAGAATATTTTATTTATTTATTTGACATTGGGAATGTACGACTGGGACAGAGTCCATTTTCAGTGGATGCCCTGTGAGAAACCCTCCAGATACATGTCTTTGGAATGTGGGAGGAAACCCACGCAAATGCAAGGAGGACATGCAGACTCTCCACAGAAACCACACCAGCCAAGAATCAAGCCGGAGAACCTCTTGTTATGAGGTGACAACATTAACTGCTGTACCACCGTGCCACCCATAAATAAATAAATATTTAACATGCAGAAAGGAATTTTTTGTTACATTATTGTAATACAAGCTGAGATATCAGAGTTTCTGTAAGTTTTGCCTATTCAATATCTAGTAAAACGCTTTCATTTGCATAGTTTGTTATATACTAGGGCAAAGATGATGCTTACACTGGAAAGTATATTTGCAAAACTTTTTTGTGTTCTGAAAGCTAACAGAAACTTTTCTGTGAGGTTAAGAGAATGTATTGCTGATGATAAAAATTAGTTCAAGCTCACTGAAAGTGGGGGGTGGCCAGAATTATTTTTTCTTTTTTGCTGTTATCTGCTGCACAAAAGAGGTGGTGACTGGGACAGTATGCTATTGTTTTGAGTCTAAATTTCCAGTTTTATTGGATTTTATGAACATTATGACCTAGATGAGTTTTTGCAATGTTTATGCTTTACATATATGCTGTATCTCTATAGGAAGAAGCAATTACAACTTTTATACAACTTTTTTTTTGCTAAAACATTACAGGTTTATATACAGTCCTCAACATTCATCTTTCCATTCTTCTCCACATCACACAACCTCAATACAGCATCTGCAGTAAAACATGATCTGAAATGCTGAAACATCAACAATATGACAAAAGTGGTATAACATAAGCAATATTTTGATATTCAGCAATACAGCACATGATAAACAGTAGCATTCCTTTTTTCATGAAATGCTTATTCAGTGGTTAAGACAAACTACTGTGCTAGTGTAATGTGATATTACTATGTGCCCTGACAGTGGTCTTGTGTTTCTCCCAAACTCCACTTCTTCAAAGAGAAAAAATGCCAAACAGGAAAGGAAGAGAGAATGACCCCAGTCATGGATCCACAAAGGAGAGATCTCCTTGTAAGTAAAATGATACACTAAAACACATGATATTAAAGAGTCTGTAACCAGTGTAATATTTAACTGGAGGAAGCACAAAAAGGAAAATAATTAGAGGGCATGAAAGTACATTGTAGTGAAACTGATGTGATGAAATGGTTATTTTCAGGGAGGAGGTAATTCAGAGACATGTAGCACAGTCATGCTACCAGAGAAATAGTGCAGTATGCAAGGTATGCAAATGACAGTGCAGTTGTATACAAGTGAGGGCATACTTTCAATGGAGTCTTATTGTGCAGGCAAATGATGAAATAAAAGCATAGCAGAATGATTCAGAGATGGCTACCACTGGAGCTATTTTTGTGACATTCATTTATTGTGAACTTCAGGAATCTTCAGTTTATAGGTGATAGACTAGTGATACATTATCATCAATAGCAGTAGCTATAGCTGAACAGATGTGAATAGCTACCTTCAGAGCCAATATGTTACTTTGTGGATAGGGATACCATACAGGAGTTGGTAGATTTGTGTAGCCTACATAGTGAATCAAAGGATGGACTACTCATCCCTGTGGACATTAGACAGCCTTGCCACAGAGAGCTTTCAGCATCAACAAGTGGACACAGTTTCACAGGCATCAGCCTGGCAGCTCTTACACAAGTTTCTTTGATGCGATACAGTAGCATGTGAAAGTGTATGTTTGGTTTCCACAGATGGCAGAGGAGAAGACCAACAGCATGGATATATTTTACAACATAGCCTATTTCTCTGAGGTCTTGAAAGTTAATGATTGCACATGCATCATTATTGATGCTGCATTAGCTCCACATGGTAACTGCTGCATCAGCTGGAGCAGCTTCCACTCCATCAGTTGACAAGTGGTGTGCAATGTATGGGGTATGATATATGTTATGTCCATGTCCCACCCAGGCAGTCCCCATGATTCCCACATCTGGCACATACGTGACTTTTACCAGTGTCTTGTGCAACGTGAATTCCCACAGGGTTGTCTAGTTAATAGATGCATACATAGGTAGGTACATAGCCCAACAGTATGTATGGTTCTCATTCCAAAAGACAGCAAGCAACATATAATGGTGTCCGGTGTTGTGTGTTGCAAGTGATGCTGGATATAACTTGGAACCATGGATGATGACCAGTATCTAAACCATCAGACCATGACTGACACCTTACACTACACATTCATAGATACAGAACATTGTCAAATGTGTGTTTAGACTCCTATAAAGGGACAGTTCACCTGGTGGTATGCACTAGAAACCTGCAGCCAAATATTTTTGATGTATAGCATGTTAGACTTTATAGTAGCCCAGCCCACAAGTAGATGCAATATGAGAGCACTACAGTGATGCCTGAATTACTTGTGGCGACATCAGAGGAGGAGTCAGCTGCAGAGTCATCAGCAGAACAGGCTGCATTGGCACCCCTTATAAGACAGAGGTGGATGCAATACCTTGAGGTACTGAGAAAGAGGTGGTATATGATCCACAACTATAGGCCATGATATACACTACACAGAATAAAACTGCTGAATGCAATATTTTGTGCAGACTATGAAATATAGTGTACTGACTGTCCATGCTATACATTAACGCAACCTTATCCACACAAGTTAACAGGTTGGCAAGCATAGTCATCATCATTTGTACAGGTGGGTGGGGCACATAGACAAATGATACCTGTGTTAACATTGGCCAAGACTCAAAGAAGGTGCATGTGGCAGCCACTCATGTGTGTGACAGGTTATTGGGATTCAGGGATCACATCCTCCATTGGTGGGATGTAGCTGCCATGTCATGATCATTGGCCATATCTACTGTATACTGTGTAGGTCTGTAATTTCAAGGTTTAATTTGATCTATGGTAGGGTGGTGTAGTGCTCTGGCATATTGCTATGTGTACTGTGTTAGACTGCCACTTCAAGGCTTAATTTGATGTATGGTAGGGTGGTGTAGCACTCTGGGAATATTTATGGGAGCCCTGAAGTGATGTCCCATGTTGGAAGCCAGTAGATGCATAGTGTCCATGATCTAGATTACTACCATGGATAGTTATGGTGGTTTGTATGCCATATGGAGATACTGACATGTAGAAATCTGGGTCCAGAATTAGATGGGATGGTGAGGCTTCCCAGAGGTGAAGACTGAGGAGAGTTGTCAGGACAACCATGAGACTAGGCATGACAAGGTTCACTGACCACAGTGCCCTGAGGCAACAATGATATTACCTCCTTAATAGAGTATGTCATCTGTGTGTGTGTGTGTGGGGGGGGGGCTGCTTGTGACGATCACTCTGGCCACTTGACCCTGTCTCAGTTTTGAACAGTATGGCCTCCAGAGGCAGAATGGAGGACTGTTAACATTTGGCTCATGGATGCACCTGTAGATGCTATGTGAGATATCAAGAATCTGATCAGCACTGTATACTCCCTGTTGCTATGTTCCAGACCACTATGCAGGTGCTACATGTCATCATACAGGCCAAGCACTGCATTAACCAGCTCTACCATGGTATGTGTAGCAGCTATCTGTACCTGGATTAGTGACTTGTGCATCCTCTTATTGATGTCCAATTTTGCCCCCAGGTCAAAAAAAAGAACCAGGAGTCATGTTAGCATTTTCTAGCATTATGCCTCTTCTGCGGTATGTGCATACACGTCAGAGGCAGTGCGGCTGATGGATGCTTTCTGTGACTGTGAGTCCTGTGTAGCTTGAGTTGGGCTCAAAGTAACAGGATGTCCAGAGGTAAACACTGTTGAGACTGGAAATCCATCCTGCTTCTCTTCTATTACATAATTTGTGGAGGATTTGTGTGAGCCCTCATATGTTAGCATCATACCTCTCAACCCGTTACTGCAAGAAATCTGGACAAAGCCTGACAAAATGGGGGGACAAATGCCCAGAAAATAGGGACAGATTTTAAATATTGTTCTTATAAACTTAGAAAGTATTTAGAATGACAGGGTTTGTGTTAATGTGTATTTTCTGAGGGATTTGAAGTCTGAAAGTCAAATATATGTCATTATTTAGTGACTTCAGTCCTCAGATCATCTCAGTGATTTGTCAGAAAACCACAAATTTTATGAGGAATAGACCAAAAATATGAGCCAAAAATCTGGGCATTCTGCAAATATCTACATAGCTGAGAGGTATGGTTAGCATTGCTGACAATGCCATATTGCCTTCTAACTGGGATGTGCACATTCAGTCACTGGTGACTTACTGACATCAGGCAGGTGCTGTCATCTCATGCCTGACCCTCCATGAGTGGAACCTCTGAATGCATAAAGATCAAAATTGTAGTAACAGTGAAACATATGGTCCAGTTACATGTACTAGTATATGACAAAGGATGTGAATACCATATGCAAGCATACATACCTCGAGGTGTAGGACATGTAATACCATAGAAATGCTAGTTAGTACCCATGATTGCATTTAATGATGACTGCCCATGTCCAGGAGGGTTGTGAGCTATATCCCTGGTAAGAATTTACAGTGCCCCATCCGCTCGTCCAAGTTCCTCTTGAACAGTGTCATAGAGGTGCTCTGTTTCACATAAATTGGTATACTGTTCCAAAGATGCGGCAGTCACTGTGAGATAAATCTGACCCTTCAGCATGTCCTATTTAAGTTGCAGGCTGTATTTAGGTCCTGGAAATGGGTATCCCTAGTCCCATTTGAGTTATGGATATGCAGCAAGTTCATTAGGTTTGGATCTTGGACTGCTCTGTAGGCCAGGCATAAATCTCCCCTAAGAAGTCTATATGATATGAAGTATAATGACAGGGATTTCAGTCGGTCTGTGTAAGGTACATGCTGGAGCCCCTTGATCTTCTTTGTTGTAAGTGCTTAGTACAGTACATAACAAATGGGACTTTATACTCAATTATGGACTGGATAAGTGCCAAGTTTATGGGGGAGTTATAACTTGTTTTTCTCTCTCAAGGTGATGCCTTTACTAATCAAGTGTGCCATGTAGAAAGCTTTCCTTACTATAGTAGACACACGGTGGTCGAAGTTAGGGTTGTAGTCAACATATAATCCCAGGTCCCTTAAAACTTCATGGATATTTAGCCTCTTGTTGATTTGATAGTGTGAGGGCATATTGTTTGTGCCAAAGAGAATGATGATGTATTTCTTTGCATTCAGTTTGATACCATGACTAATACACCAGTCACTGGTCTGTGTGAGACCCTCCTGGAATATACTGACATAATTTGGAGATTCAATGATTGCACCTAGTCTGCAGTCGTCTACAAGCTTGGTCAGCCACAACCCCTTAGTTTTGACCTGAACTTCTGAAAAGTATGTACCAAACAGTAGGAGGCCCAGCACTGACCCATGTGGCACCCCACTGGTAACAGATCTGCTGGTTGATATGGAGTCACCCACTTTGATAGTGTGTGCCCAGTTTGTGAGCCAGTTGGCAATCCATCTTACAACAAAGGGGATTACATTCAATTTGCTAAGTTTATTGGTAATGCCTGAATGTGGGATTGTGTTGAAAGCCTTTGCCAGGCTGAGGTATGCTGAGTGCACAGACTTACCCTCATTAATGGCCTTGGTCACATTTTCAAAGAAATCCTCCAGATTTAAGAGGCAGGATCTGCCCTTCATGAAGCTGAATTGGGTAGGATCCAGGGTTTGGAGGTCATCTATGTCTTTATTTATGAGGTCCATAATGATACTTTCTATGCCTTACAGATGAGACTAGTCAGACTTATGGATCTGTAATTCCCTGGGTCTGTTGCTAGGCCATCTTTGTGGAGGGGAATAACAGTTGCTGTTCTCCATTCTGCAGGAACAAAGCCTGTGGTTAGGCTATGATTGAAAAGGGTACTTAGTGGTGATGCTAGTTCATGTTTTAGCCTGTTTAGAAGATAGCATGGGATGCTGTCTGGTCCCATAGAGGCTGTGTTTTTGTCTTGGACAAGGCTTTGAGGACCTGCTCTTCAGATATGTAGGGTGGGGGAGAGTTTGGGGGAAGGTTTGTTGTAAGTTAGGAGGGGATAAGAGATTGAAATTTTCACCAAACCTGTCTGCTAGCAGGTTTGCTGTCTCTGTGGGGTCAGTGTGTGTGTGATACCGTTGGCCACTAGTTTTGCACATGCTTGGTTCCTACTCTTTAGGTTACGTACATAGCTGTAAAAGACTTTATCATTATCCTTGTCTGTACTTGCTATGTTTCTCTTAAAGGAGCCCTTGAAGGATTTCACAAGTTGTCTTATTTGTCTGTTGAGGCTGTGGAGAGTACTTTTCCATTGTTGGGGCCTCGCCTTTGTTTTCTTGGACAGCAACTCTTTGCATTTATTGTAAAGTTTGTTGATGCTGGATGTCCACCATGGCAGCTTGTTTTTACTTGGGACTATGGCTTTGATTCTTTCTGGTATGGCTGAGTTTATACACTTATGCAAGTGATTGTACAGGGCTTTAGTGTAAGCTTAGGTGTAGTTACAGCTTCCAGCTTAGGGTGAGGCTTGGAATACATTTATACCTTCACCTAGGAGGGTAGAGTTTGCCTTGGTGAAGTTTTTTAATCTGATTTCACCCATTGCGAGTTCCGGTGTTAGTGCCTGCTTGAAGGTGACTGATTTGTGGTCAATTTTAACTAATTAGGGTCCGACAGTTACGGCAGTGCATCTGTTTGACATGTTGGTGAAGACCAGATCCAGAATGTTTGTTCCCCTTGTCGGGGTATGGACAATTGTTGAATTAACAAAGTCAAGGAACTTTTGCGCTAGTGAGTTAGGACTTGTGAAGGTTTCCTAGTTGAAGGTGGGATAATTGAAATCCCCCATAACCAGTGTGTTTGGTAAAATTTGAATTGCCTCCAGTTTTGTCAAGTAGGCTTTGTGGGCATTGTGAGCCGTAGAGGAGGATCTGTAACTGGCTATGACTTGAATGGGGGTCTTACCCACTGTAACCTGGACCTGGAGTAACTCCATGGAGTTGTCCAGCCTAACTAGAAGGGAGGCGAATTTATCTCTAATATAGATTAAAACACCACCTCCTTTGGTTTTAACACATTCATTTTGCATTCTAAAGGTGAGGAAGGCATTGTAGCCTTCCAAGGCTGGGGTACCTCCCCCCAGTGTTTGCCATTCCCCTTTTCTGTCTTTTCTCTCTCTCTCTCCCCTTTTCCTCCCCATTTATATGAGGTGTGTTGGCAGTTTGCTGTGCTGGCCCTCTTTAGTCTGTGCACAGTATCAGAACTGCAGCTATGACAGGCTTCATTGCATGGGAGAACACCATTAGCCTCGTAACTGTTTCCTTACCTTTCTTGTCATAGTCATCCCATGAGATATACTAACAGAGTCTTTTCTGTACATTTCCATGACTTTTGCCTGTAAAGTGGTGATGCTAATTTACTAAGCAAACCTCTACTTGGAATACCAATGTTCTGATAGTCTTTGTACATGGCTACAGGCCCCATCACACTTTAGAATCCATGATATTGCCTGATCCCATAAAGTACCAAACTTACCTGTTGTCTTAATTAAAGACATACAGAGTATTGCTAATACAAATGTCCAAATATTTTTGAATATAAATCTCAAGGACTTACCCTGCCTTGCTACATCCATATCATTTGCAAAGCAAACAGCATTACAAGCAAGGTGCTCTCTCAACTCAAGTTATGTTACAGCATTTTGCACATCCTGTCTCCAACAGCCAGGTCTGTTATAGCCAAAAATGTGCTTCTCCCTAAACTAGGATACTGGTTGCCATTACTGACCCTGTAGATAGTATATAATACATAAATATTTCTGATTGCTGAAAATTAGGATGTTCTTCATCTCACATTGCTGCAGTCCTTACACTTGGGTAGTCCGCTGTCCTCGGTCGGCCCGAATATCAAAGTATAAGGCTGACGTCGGTCATGGCGCATTTGACTGACATCAAGACGTCAGGGTACAAATGCGCATGACCGACGTCATATCCTCAGTCTTTTTTGCCGCATGGTCCGATGCAGAAGCAGTATTGCAAGTGCCGGTTGGCATTCTGAAATTTTTCGTTTTCGGAGTTTCAGACCGAGTCAAAGTTGGCTAAGTACCCCGTTGGGGAATATTTTAGTTTTTTCTTGCCTCAGTGGTTTACCAGATGTCAGAAAAAGTGAATAATTGTATTTCTTGTGGGAAACAGATACCGCATAGAGACTATCATACTTTGTGTATTCCTTGTTTAGGGCCTGAGCACGACGTTGTTGGGTGTCGCTCTTGTGCTAGATTCAATAAGCGCACTATAAAGAGGTGATTAGATTGTGCCAGGTTAGTCTTTGGGAAGCGGTGCAATTATAAAATGCCGTCGGATGCTCCGACGCCTGCTTCTTCGAAGAAGCGCAAGGACAAAGCAGTGAAGCCTAGGCTAGAAGAACCATCCGTACCGGACGCCGGTTCTTTAGAGGTGTTGGTGGAGCCGGTGGTTCCACCGGAGGTTTCTTTGGGATCCCAGGGAGAGACCTTGTTATTGCAGGATGTGGCCTCTCAGGAGGCAGGTCAGGGTGATGGGGCTTCTCAGGTTACTATACTCCCTCCCTGCCTAGGGTGGTTAGGCCCTCTCCTTCTGTTTCCAAGGCTTCTCCTAGAGGCAGGCCAGGTTTAGCTTCAGTTGGTGTCACCCCTAGTTCTTCTGGAACTGTGCCCAAGAAGCATATGCTTAAAATGGCAGAAGATTTGATTACTTTGATTAGGGTTCTTTGCCCCTCCTGACAAGAGACCTAGGGTGGAGCCTGAGCTAGGGAGTTTTGAGCAGGCTTCGGATGTTTCAGAGTCTTGGCTGAAGACTTGCAGGAGTATTCTCCTTATTCTGATTCTGATGTGGATGATTCTACTCCTTCTGCTTCTCCTCCTGAGGATTTTTCTTTTCAGAAACTCTTCATTCCATGAGGGAGCATTTTAAGTGGGAAGGTCAGGACTTCTCTGATTCCAGGAAAAGGCTTAGGGAATTTTGTTTTACCCCAGCATAGGCCTTTGGCTATACCTCCTGTTTTGGATGTAGTGGAAGATGTTTTACAGAAGCTTCTCTTAATCCTGATTCTTTGCCTCCGGCCCTGTTAAACCGGATAGGTATTACAGGGTGCCTGAAGTTCATAAGTATCTTTTTAAGAGTCCTAGGGCAGACCCAGAAACTGTTAGCCAGGGGCCTAAAGGTGTTAAGGCTTCTGTTGTCAAGAATCCGGTTCCTGCAGATAAAGAAGCCAGGGCTTTGGATAGATGGGGAAAGAAAGTTTATACTTCTTCCACTCTAGCTATGAGGGCTTTGAATTGCCAGTTTCACATGTTAAAATACCAAAACTATCTCCTTTCACAGTTGAAGTCTAAGGTTGATGCTCTGGCGGAAGGTATTGATTGTAAAGAGTTACAAGATTTAGTACATGTTTCTGAACAGGTGGGTAAGCATTCTTTGCAACGTGGTTTTGATGCTGTACAGGCCTCTTCTAGGGTGGCTGCCACTGGGTCAGTTCTTCGCAGGCACGCCTGGCTGAGGGATCAAAATTTATCTGACCATGTTAAAACAAGGATTTTAGATGCTCCTTTACAATCTGATGTGTTGTTTGGTTCTCCTGTTGAGGCGGTTTTAAAGAAAATGGAAGACAAGGCTAAGTCTATGCAGACTGTTAAAGTTTTTTTTGCAGGTTCAGCCTCCAAAGTTTAGTAGAAATTGGCCTGCTAAAGGGTGGACGTATCCTTCTTATGATTCCCAGGCTAGGGGTAGATCTAGACGTGGTAGGGGCAGAGCTCAGGGCTCTTTCAGGCCTAGAACAGGGAGTTCTCCTGCACAGTCTTCAGGTGAGGGCAGGGGTCAGTCCTTTCGTAAACAGACCCAATGACCTACCTTTTCAGCTGCCAGAGCCTTCTCGTCTGGCAGCACCTTTGGGAGGAAGGTTGGCACTTTTCAAAGAAAATTGGAGTTTAATTACCCAAGACAGATGGGTATTGGATATCATACACCACGGTTACAGGTTTTATTTCCATACCTTGCCTCCTTTCAAAGGCATGCCAGACGTTCCTCCTCAGCAAAGAATAGAGGCTCACAAGCAAATTTCTCTGTTACTTCAACTAGGGGCCATACAGCCGGTCCCTATGCCAGAAGTGGGCCTAGGATTTTATTCTCGCCTGTTCCTAGTACCAAAGAAGGGGAACATGTGGAGACCAATTTTGGATTTATCTATCCTCAACACTTATCTGGACATTCCCAAGTTCAAAATGTTGACGTTACAACAGCTTTTACCTCTGCTGGGCAAAGATCATTGGATGGTAACTTTGGATCTAAGTTGCAGGAAGTATCTGCGTTTTCGAGCTGGGACTTCTCACTATCAGTTCTCTGCATTGCCCTTTGGCTTATCTACTGCGCCCAGAGTGTTCACGAAAGTTCTGGCTCCAGTGATAGCTTTCTTCAGGCTAAAAGGAATACAGATCTATCCTTATTTGGACGACTGCCTGATTCTGGCTCAAGGAAGGGAAGAGCTTCTTCATCATTTGGAATATGTGATAGCAGTGCTAAGATGCCTGGGGTATTCTGTGAACGAAATAAAGTCCAGTCTAGTACCCTCTCAGGACATGTGCTTTCTGGGTGTAAGACTGAATACAGCATCCCAGATGGCCTTTCTAACCCCGGGCAAACAAAAGAATCTTTCCCTTTACTTCCATCAACTATCTCATCAGTCCGGGCTGACTGCAAGGACAGTCCTTCAAGCCTTAGGGTTCATGGCATCTTGTATTCTGGTGCTTCCCAATGCCAAACTGCATATGAGGAAGCTGCAATGGTATCTCAAAAATGTATGGACACAGCACTGCCAAGATCTGGACACTGTCATTCAAATAATACCTTGCATTCAAAAGGAATTTTTGTGGTGGGCTCAGGAATGTCACCTAAACAAGGGACTCTCTGTGACCCAGCCAGAGGCGAGTCAGATTTTAACGACAGATGCCTCAGACAAAGCTTGGGGAGCTCATCTAAATGGAAAGTGGATACAAGACAAGTGGCCTGCCAGACTACAACATCTACATATCAACCTGAAGGAGATGTTAGCAGTCCAATTTGCATTAATAGCTTTCAAGGATTTACTTCTTCCAGGGCAGGTGTTGATTCTAACAGACAACACAACTGTCATGTGGTACATCAACAAGCAAGGGGAACACATTCTTATCCTCTATGCAGGCAAGCAATGATTTTGTGGGAGACTGCTCTCAGTTTACAGCTCAATCTTCAGGCAAGGTTTCTGCCAGGAGCACAGAACTCCTTAGCAGATGTGTTGAGCAGACGAATTATGGATCCCCACGGGTGGAAATTGGATCCTCATGTATTTCAGAAATTGACAGTGTCATGGGGAACTCCAGACATAGATCTGTTCGCTTCTCCACTAAACCATCAGCTGCCAAAGTATTGCACAAAAGGTTTCATCCCACAGCTTGGAAAGTGGATGCTCTTTCTTTCAATTGGAGCAATCTTCATGTGTATGCCTTTCCACCTCTGCCTCTCCTCCCAAAGGTACTTCTAAAGGTCAGACAGGACAAGCCAAGGATGATTTTAATAGCTCCAGATTGGCCTCGACAGCACTGGTACCCATTACTGAGAAGTCTGGCGGAAGCCTCCATGGCCTTTGCCTTGATTCCACACCTGTTGTCACAGGAGGACAGCCATTTGCTCAATGTCAAACTTCACTCTCTTCACCTAACAGCCTGGCATATTTTGTTTTGAACCATAGAGGGTCTCAACTTCCACAGCAAGTTTTGAATGTGATTTTGGAAGCTAGAAGGCCTAGTACAAGGAAAGTGTACGCAGATAAATGGAAGAGATTTTTATTTTGGAGTGCAGCAAAGGATTTTGATGTTTCTGAGCCTAATTTAAGTGTGGCTCTTCAATATCTTACTGAGTTACTGGACAAAGGTTTGTCTTTCTCTTCTATTAAGGTTCATGCTGCAGCAATTTCAGCTCACTATGAATGTGACCCTCCATTGTTTTCTCATCCTTTGTTCAAGCAATTTCTTAGAGGGGCAAAGAATATAAGACCCCCACGTAGAGCTCCTACTCCTGCTTGGGATCTCAATTTTGTGTTGGAGAAACTCACTTTACAACCTTTTGAGCCTGCAGCTACTTCTGAGTTGAAATATTTATCATGGAAGACTGCCTTTTTGTTGGCCATTACCTCTGCAAGAAGGGTTTCTGAATTACAGGCCCTTATGGCGGTTGAGCCTTTCTTGATTTTCCATAAGGATAGGGTATCTTTACGTACTAATCCTTCCTTTATGCCTAAGGTGGTTTCTAGTGTGGCTTTAAACCAAACTATTCATTTGCCTACTTTTTATGCAAATCCCCAAAATAAAGGGGAAAAGATTTTGCACACTTTAGATGTACACAGGCAGTTGCGATATTATTTGGACAGAACTAAAGGGTTCAGGCAGTCTCAGCAGTTGTTTGTTTCTTTTGCTTTGAGTTCTCAGGGCAAGCCTGTGTCAAAACAAACTATTTCTAAGTGGATTGGGTTTTGCATTGCTTTCTGTTATTCCCATCATGGCAAGGAGATTCCAGCTGGGATTAGGCCTCATTCCACTAGGGCTACTGCCACTTCGACAGCCTTTTGAGGAGTGGCAACCAAGGATATTTTGGAGGCAGCTACTTGGAGTTCAGTGCATACTTTCTCTAGGCATTATCACCTACCACTTTACTCTAAATCCAGGGCTGGTTTTGCCACTGCTGTTTTGCAGGGCATTTTGGCAGCTCCTGCTTCCTTGTAGTTTGGCCATCCTCCATTACCTCTGCTTTGGGATTCTACCCAAGTGTAAGGACTGCAGCAATGTGAGATGAAGAACATAGTACAGTTTTGTACCTACCATAAATGTAGATGTTCGAAGATCCACATTGCTGCAGTCCAATTTACCCTCCCTCCTTCCCCTCTGTAGTTAGAGGTGGTTGTGTGGGTTGGGTTGTAAATATTGTGTATATTGTATATATTGTACATATAATTAGTGCAAGGGTGGTTGGTTGTTTGTTTGCTGTCTTTTGGTTTTGACCTTTATGTTTAGGGTCTTCTGACATCTGGGGCAAGAAAAGACTGAGGATATGACGTCGGTCATGCGCATTTGTACCCTGACGTCTTGATGTCAGTCAAATGCGCCATGACCGACGTCAGCCTTATACTTTGATATTCGGGCCGACCGAGGACAGCGGACTACCCAAGTGTAAGGACTGCAGCAATGTGGATCTTCGAACATCTACATTTATGGTAGGTACAAAACTGTACTTTTTCAGATTTGTATTACTAGTAGACTCTCATACATATCACTGTGACCTGACTCAGGCTACTAGTAACTGATAAAGCTTCATTTCTTTTTATTTTCTTACTATTTAAAATGATAAAGTTAAGATACTTTCTCCCACTGAAAACAAAACTTCCGTTAAGGGAACAGACAAATTCTTTGAGGGGCAGCCAGAGAGATAATTGTATCTTTACCAGGTCATGGTATAAAACTGCAGTAGGAAAAAAGATATCTAATATGCGGCATTAACAAAACTTGCTGAAGAGACAGGTTTGTCTCCCAGAGGCTTCCCCATCTCTGGAATAGACTCCTCATACACGTCAAACAAAGTATGCTACTAACAGTCTTCAAGCGCAACCTTGATGAGTGGATGGGAAACCACAAATTTGTTCCAGGGGTTTCACCTGTGTCCCTCATTGTCAGGGGTGACAGGTGCTGCTTGAAGTTTTTTTTTTTTTGTGGATAAACTCTTGGCTAGGCTTATAAGGGCCCCAGGGCCATTAGCCTAGTAACCTCCTCAGGGAGTATGTACACCAACTCTGAGATTGTCATAGCTAAGAGAACAAGGAATATTCTGAAAAATGGCCATCTCTGACTTTTCAGTCAGTAAGTCTATGTGTTTCTGCACTTGATCGAGTGGGTCCCAACATTTCAAATGGTTACAGTTATATCCTGCATAGGATATAACAGCAGGCCTGCTTACAAAGCTTCAGGGTACCTTCCACATGCCTAAACCACTAGACAGCTTGAGTTGAGATGACCAAAAGACAGGTTTGGGAGCCAAGCCTTTCACAGCTTTCCTGCCACTGAAGAGTGCACTCCTTCATGGACTTTTGAGGATTGACAGTTGGCTCATGCTGTTCCGTTGCTGGGAGATAAGTTCCCTTTGGGAAAAAAACTTCCACATTTACATTTTTGTTATTTAAAGCCACTTTTCTGTTTAGGAAAGTACTTTTAAGCTAGGGAAATGTGTTTTTATTGACTGTCTTGTGACTTGTGTACTTTTAAACATAGTGTAGTTTTATTACCTGGCATTTTAAAAGTTGATTCAATGTTGTCTATTTTCATTTAGTTCAACTATGGGGTGTCAGATCCCACTGGATTCGATCTCAGCACCAATTCTGATGCTCTTCAGTTCCAGGGCTCTGACTCCTACCATAGGATCATAAGAAAATAGGAGGTTACTAGGCTAATGGCCCTGGGGCCCTTACAAGGCTAGCCAAGAGTTTATCCTAAAAAAAGAACCCTCAGTCAGCACCTGTCACCCCTGTTGATGAGAGACAAAGGTGGAATCCCTGGGACAAATTTGTGGTTTCCCATACACTCATCAAGGTTGCGCTTGAAGAGCATCAGCAAGGTACTCTGTCTGACATGTATGGTAAGTCTGTTCCAGAGACAGGGCAGCCTCTGGGAGACAAACCTGTCTCTCCAGCAGGTTTTGTCAATGTCTCATGTTAGATTTAGGCCAATCAAGCAGGTAATGTGCGAGGAGGTAGACTTACGGATATGGAGCATCTCTAGTAGGGCAAGGTCCAATATTGCCTTGTAGGTGAGACACAAATCACCTCTGAGCAATCTGTATGACACAGAGTAGATTGATAGCGATTTGAGCCAGTCTGAATAGGACAGGTGTTGGAGGCCATGGATTCTCTTTGTGAGGTGTTTCTGTGTCCTTTCTAGTTGGTGTAAGTGTTTGAAGAGGTACATACCAAACGGGGCATTATACTTAATTATAGGCCTAATGAGGGAGGAGTAGAGAGAGGTAATAACCTCTTTTTTCTGGATGCAATCCTTTTACTTATGAGCTGAACCAAGTAACAGGGTTTTCTGACCACTGCCACCACATTATGGTCAAATGTGAGATGTGAGATTGTTGTCAACCTGAGTAACCACAGGTTGTGTGCTTAGGGGGTTGCTGTTGATGTGGTAATCAGTAGGGGGCCATGTTTTTGCCGAATGGTATGATAGTACATTTTTTTGCATTTAACTTAAGGCCATGACTTTGGCATCAGTTATTTGTAGATGTGAGGTGCTTGTATACTGCATTGGTGTACTGTTCAGCATAGTTGTCTGCATCCTCTGAGGGGCTTGGGTGGTGTGAAGCTACTGATACCCTCGCTTTGATGGTTGTAGTCAGCTTTTGAGAAGTTTTTTAGCCTGGTTACAGCTGTGGAGGGGTTGGTTGGGATAGAAACTTTGAATGAGACAGACCAATGATCTGATCTCTCCAGGGAAGGACATACTATGTAAGTGGTGCAGTGGTCGTCCATGTTGGTGAGAACCAAGTCCAGAATGTTATCTCTCCTTCTGGGGATGAGATGAGCTGGTCTAGTGCATTATAACTGATAAAATCAAGGAATCATTGGGGGAGTGCATTAGTGCAGGAATAGTTCACCAAGACTATGGATCAGGGTGTTAGGGGGTAACTTGATGGAGTCAAGTAGGTCCAGGTAGGAGGAGTGGGTGTCCTGAGTCATGGAGGGGGTCTATAGCTGGCTATAACTTGGATGGGTGTCTTGCCAGCTGTCAGTTGCACCTGTAGTAATTCCAGTGCATCATGCTGGCAAACCAGTATGGAGGCGTGCCTGTCTTTAATGAAGATAGAGCTCCACCACCCTTAGTCTTTCTGACCTCATTTTGGGGTCAGAAACTGTGGAATGAGGTATAGCCTGGAAAGGCAGGGTTGCTGTCCGCAGTCCTGAACCAAGTTTCTGTGACTGCAGAGACATTGGCCTCTTCCAGTGTGAGGAGAGCTACCAGTGAGTGCATTTTCAGGTTAAGGCTCTTAGCTTTAAGCAGCATGACTTTCAATTTGCTTTTTGACAGATCTTTTATGTTGGAAGATTTGTCTTTGGGATATAGCCTAAAAAGGCACAATGGGGGAGGCAAGAGACTTGGCCAAGATCCGGAACATCAGGGGTGACATGTGGAGGCCAATTCTGGCAAAGCATCGAGGCATGTCATCCCAGGTAGACAGATACTGGATCCCCTTGGAAAGACACCAGAAACTGAGCCAATTGTTGAAGTCAATTATGTTTTGTTGTTATTTTGGTGTCATTCTTGGTGAAGTTAGGATGTTGCTTAGAGCTAGGGTCATACCTGCCTGGGACACATACTCTGAAAGATCAATCATGTCTCTCTTCATATAGTCCAGGGAGGTACTTTTCATGTCATTTACACCAACATGGACAATGACAGAGTCATACTTGTACCTGTTCTTTAGACACTTATGTGCATGGGTGAGGTGGCGGATTCTGGCACCTGACAGACAGCTGACTGTGACCTTCTCCTTGTTGAGCCTGGTGAGGGGGACATCACTGTGTCTCACTACTGAGTCGCCAATGACTAGTATGTTTCATTTATTGTTATGCCTAATGGGCTGTGTTTTTGAGACACCGGTGTGTTGTCTACTGTGTGTGACATGATTGGTGTTGTGTGTGGAATGTTTGTGAGTGAATTTTTTGGGGGAGGGGGTCTCTGTTGTTTAGGTAAGTTTTTATTGAGGACCCCTGCATAGGTGGGTGTGTGTTGTGCTTGGCTGTGTGATGTGGGTGGTTTGGGGTTTGTGCTGGCAGTGTCCTCTTTGTCAGGGTACTGACTGTGGTGCAAGAGAGCATGGATTCCAGCTTACTGATGTAGATGCATTTCTCGCAAGTTAAAGAATTATGTACTAGGAGAAGAGGCCTGTCCGTGAACATGAGGCAGTTGCTACACTGTCTCAGTATGCCCATGTCGACCAGACTGGCAGGAGAAACTGATGGGAATTGTCCAAACATAGTGTTGTGATTACTTGGCGGACTTGTTGAGAGCAGGATTTGATAAGGGTTTGTCCACAAGTGTGTAGACCACAAAAACCCTAAATGTAAAATAACTCGCCTGAAGCTCAAGTGCTAAAACCAAAACTGAGATGCTTAGAACAGCAGGCACATTTAATCAGGCTACTAACAAGCAGTAATAAATGCAGAATAAGAGCACTGGAACACTTAAGAGCACACAGAACAGCAAAATAGGGTAATAAAGTAGGTAGAAAGCAGTTACAGTAAGAGCAGCGGAATAAAGTATAAGATTTTTTTTTTAATTCCCTGAACTCTACCTCAGTATCTCAGATCTTGTTTGCCATCTGAAGTAATTGGTTGAGCCATTGAAGGCTCCAGGATTTTCTATCTTCTTTTGCAGTGTTTCTCTGGCAAATTTTGTCTTTGCTATCTTCCTCCCCTATACTGATGGAAAAATGTTCTCTCCATCTAGTATTGTAGTTATTGTTACAGTTTTGTCATATTTAGATATATTAGAGTAGTTTAGATATGTAGTCTGTGTTGTGTTCTTTACTTAGTAGATAGTATATGGTATTACTAGACATGTACCTACGTGAACTGTTTCATAGTTACATAATTAGACAGTTTAGATATTGTATAGATTGGGTGTTTTAGGCTTAGTCATAGCTTATAGTTGAGTGTGTTTTGGGGGTCTCTGTTGTTTAGGTAAGTTTTTATTGAGGACCCCTGCATAGGTGGGTGGGTGTTGTGCTTGGCTCTTTGATGTGGGTGGTGTGGTTATAGTCAGTATAGACAGGTTTTGCTTGTAAACTTTTGCTCTTTGTGTATGTGTGTTTATCTCCTGTAGTGTGCTTTTAGTGTGCTTGTAATGGCTGCCAGTCAGGGATTTAAAAATATGTGGAGAATGGGCACAAACTGCTGTCTCAGGATCCACACTTATTGTGTGTTTATTGTTTGGGTGCTGCCCATCTTTAAACACAGTGTCAGGCCTACTCTTCTTTTGTCCCCCAAACTCTCCAAACTAAAAGGGAGAAATTGATCATGAAGGGACTTTCTCCTCATTAGAAAGAGTCTGCCGTGTCTTCAACTTCCTCTGCTACCTCCTCTCCAGCAAGTAAAGATAAGAAATCCAAGGACAGACAGAAAGAGAAGGAAAAACAGAAAAACAAAGAAGTCAAGAAAGAAAAACAAAAAGACAAAGAGAAGGAGAAGACAAAGGAAAAGGAGAAATCAGATTCTGAGAAATCCTGTAATAACTGTTCTATGATAAGTGTTTCCCAGATCTGACTCTCTTGCCTGGTTTGCATCCTAAGGTACCATGATGTTTAGAGCTGGCAGTTCCTCAGATGCATCCATCACTTCCTCAGTCCCAATTCTGCACAGATTCAGTGAGTCCCAGACTACACTGATCAATCCTTCAAGAGTGAAGGTACTTGAAATTACCTTCATTGACATAGTCGACTCGGTCATTAAGAATTTCATCAAATACTTCTCAATAAACTGGCTTTCTACCACTGCAGCTCTGCAGCCCTAAGATGGTTTCATAGCTACCTGTCAGATAGGAAACAAGCCACTTTATGGGACAATAAAGTCTACACCCAGCTCCCTGTATGTGTAGGAGTACCACAGTGATCTATCCTAGGCCCACTTCTATTCACAGTTTTTACCAATGATCTTAACTCCTCAGCATATCCATCCTCAATCATACAATATGCTGATGATGATTCCCTAATCTGCTCTGCCCCCTCTAGCAAAGAACTCTGAGAAAAAACTCAGGCAGCCTCCACAATATTGAAAATTAGTTAAAACCGAATCAACTAATACTTAATCCCAATAAAGCCAAGCTTATGATCTTCTATAATACCTCAGCAATAAACAACCAACCATCTATCTCTATTTCCTCCTCCAATGGCACAAAAATAGAACCCGTTGAACATACAAAACTTCTTGGTGTCACAATTGATAGTGGACTTAAATTTGACAAACACATTACACTAACAATTAAAAAGGTTCATGTCAAACTGGGTTCTCTCTATAGGGCTAAATTGTATCTTACTGACAATGCCAGAATCGCAACAGCCAGAACCCATCTCTTATCTTTCCTGCTTTACTGTTCACAAATATTTGCCAGACTTCACAAATCTGAACTGAATAGCCTTGAATCTTGCTGTAACAAAATAGCTAAATTCACCACTAACCAGTCTCAAAGATCTCACCATTGTAGTACCCTTCTCCAGCTGAACTGGTTAGAGCTCCCTCGCCTGCTTACTCTGACTCAGCTACTAACTGCCCATACAGTTTTATACAAACCTGACAACTGCCTAGATCTATCTGACCTTGTCCAACCCTACACTAACCTAAAATCTCTTAGGTCTGCTGATAAAGTATTGTTGAAGATTGTAACTCAGCAAACAAACCCAAAAAGCGAGATCGCAGGACTCAGCTCCTCAGAAGTAAAAAGTTTATTCAAGCCACAGATGATGAACATAAAATAAAACCACCATTAACGCCTTTTCCAAAACTGTTGAACACACAGCGTTTTCGTCGAATTAATTGACTTCATCAGATGACCAGTACATTTCCTAACCTCCTTTATATAGTACCATCTATTAACTCATTTAATCAATTACATAAAATAATTAATTAGTTGGCACACCAATTCCTTTTTATAAAACTTGTTCCTAAAAACTGAAAGAAATATGTACATAAAACATATAAGACTTTAAAAACACATATATATATTTTTAAAAAAAGTTTTTTTTCCTTAGTGCATATTTTATTTATTTCATCCTATTACCTACTTGTTAAAAATCATACCATAAATACATTATTGTGTAAGTTGATTTTCCATATTTAGTTAATAAAAAACTTTGTTTTAAAAAAAAAACCCTTTAAGAAATATATAAATAGATAAATGAATGGATGAATGAAGCATTGTCTCATTGCATTATTACCAAGAGTAATGAAATGATTTGTGTATAGTCAAATATAAAAAGAATCAAATATAAGAAGAATCAAATATAAAAAGATAAAAAGAACATGTGTTGTGACATCTAGTGGTAAATGACAATATTGCAACATTGCCTATAATTTAGCTGCTCTTAACCTGAGAAGTGGCAGAATAGATATTTTATCATTTAATCCAGGAAATTTGTCTGAATTCAAGGACAACTGTCACCACAGTTCTCTATATTCCACTCTGTCTTCCCAGGGACCGCCCCTGATATCTTTCTTGACTTGTTCAATTATTAAAAATTTATAGTTAAACAACAAGAAACAAGAAAATATATATGAAACAACAAAGACCAACAGTGAGTCCCAGCTCTACCTTCCAGATAAAATTTATTCGGTTGAAGCAAGTCCTTTCTCTAGCGCCTCGGCCAACAGCCTTTACAGAGTAAAACAGTAAAACTCATAAAACACTTTTCAATATATACAAAAAACAAACAATCAATCAATTATGCAATCAAACAATTACATCACATATACAGAATATGTTTAAAGCCATAGTCTTAAATAAGGCATTGCCAATTACATTCTCTATTCATTCCATATGGTTGCAATGCCCCAAATTTCATGATCAAAATAGATTCCTTTTGTCTTAATATATTTTTTTGCCCATCTAAATCATTATAATAAAGAGGAACATGTTCCAAAATAGAAACTTTTATATGTTCAATGTTTCCATGATGTACAGAGTTAAAGTGCTCAGCAATGGGACTATTAATTTTATTGTTTTTTACATCTCTAATATGTTCTTTAATCCTTTCCGCTAACATTCTTTTTGTTTCCCCAATATAGTATCTATTACAATCACAAAATATAACATAAATAACACCTTTACTCATACATGTATATTTACCGAATAAATTTTATCTGGAAGGTAGAGCTGGGACTCACTGTTGGTCTTTGTTGTTTCATATATATTAAAAATTTATATTTATATTCCATACATATTTTGCTGTGTTTGTAAAGTGCATTGCTTTCTTTTCCGGTCGATATATCGTACATATGTTCGTAAATCCTCCTCTGAAGGGCTCTCTCTGTCTTCCCTATATAGAAGGAGTTACAAGCTTCACAAATAGCTAGGTATATTATACCCATGGATTCACAATTGAAATAATCTGGGCTATATATCCATTTCTTCCTACTCTCTAGGAAGAATCCCTCCTTATTCAGGATATGACAACATTGTCTACAACGTCCACACTTATATGTACCTTTTTTTAATTTTATTCCTATTTTTCCTATTTCCGCATTTGGTCTCTAGGATGTTGCCTAAACTTCTAGAATTCTTATATATAACTTTCTTAGGGATATTGTCAATGCCTTCTATATCTGTTAATGCTAAAAATCTATTCCATTCTCTGAAAAATATTTTTCTAATTCCATTATTCAAACCATTGTATTCTAGGATCAGGGCCCTAGTGAAGTCCTCTCCATTAGTGCATTTCACATAATTTGAGTCCATACCCCCTTCTCTTTCTTTCCTTATTTCATTTATCCCTTTACTACAATATATGGGGGCAAACCTACCTTTTCGTCCTTTCTCCAACTATTGTTGAAGATTAACAAAACCCAAAACTCTCACTGTGTTTCCTTATACTCGCATATCATTGGCAAACAATGGAATTTTCTACCTCAGCATATTCTGTCCATCAGTGATACACATTCATTTAAACAGTCCCTAAAGGAATATTTCACAAAATATAGGCTTTGCTCATGTTCTCCACCAGGCTAACTAATTTAACTACTTACTGTCTAACTTCCTTCTCTCCACCACCCATTGTCAATAGTTCTTGCCAATTGAGCCTTCTTAGCTTCAGTTTGTGATATTTTTATCCTGGAAAAAAAAACACATATATATATTTTTGTTTTGTCTGTATGAACAGTATAAACTTATTCTACTACCATTGTTATATGCTTTTAAATACAAGGTCAAGGAACTTGTGTTTGAACTCCTATTGTAATTGTCATATGTACAAATGTATAATTATGTAATCTTCCTTGGAGCTTTTCTTCCTGTGTCTCCACTGAAAATGGGCTTCTGGCCCAGTCGGACACTACCCGGTTATCAAGTGTAAGTAAGTAAATAAATAAAATAAATAAAGAAGCCTGACCAAACAAGATGTCAACAGGATGATCAGGAAGTTCCTCAGAACACAGATTCAGCTCAGGGTTCTCTGTTGCCATCTTCTGGGACCATACTGAGTGCTGGGCTGCCTACTCCTCCTCTTATCTCTTATCAGGTCCTGGTCCACCCTCGGACCATGCTATCTTGGATCCGATCTGTCCTGGAGCTCCTTTGCCAGATATGATAGTGCAAGTGACTTAAACTCCAACAGGTTCCCTTCCCCTTTTGATTCTGATATGTTTGGATCCAGAAGAGATTGAGAGTTGAAGCTTTGGCATCATGGCTCCAGGGGATGGGTCAACACCAAAATTGTTGGAGCTGTCTCTTCTCCTTCTTGGTACCTTGGCTCTTGATAGCTCGATGTCAAGGTCTGCCTTGGTGTCAAGGCCTTTTGGTTTCAAAGCTTCCTTTCTGTCAAGGGGCAGGAGGGCTCTGATGAATCTGATGGTGTCCTCAGCCTTTGAGACTTTTGAGCAGGTCCTTTCCATGCTGAGGGAAAAGGCACATTCATTTAATTTGGTTCCATCTGAACCTTAGCTAGAATCGGTTTCTACTTTCCATCCTCCTGTTAGACAGGGACAGCTGGTCTCACAGGAGGCACAGGCTACTTGCTACATTAGTTCTTGGTCTGATTCAACCCCCCCCCCCCCCAGAACCAGTTCACAGGAAACAGACATGCAAGCAGAAGCACTTAGACTCTTCCCCAGAGATGAAGGTGAAGGCTCTCCTAGCTCCCCCTCTAAAGACTTCACCTTTAGTAAGATCCTTGAATTGATGAATCAGATAGGGGGATGATCCACTAATAACCCTTCTCCAGATGAGTCTGTGTACCTGAAAGCCTTTGGTTGCGGCTCATATTGGTACAACCCATTGACCCACTCATTGATTAGATGGCTCAATGGGCATAGAAGGACTCTGATGTGGTGTAACCCATCTTGCAGCACCAGCAGACCAGAAGCATTGAAGCAATGGTCCACCATTGGACGTGATGGTAGTAGCAGTGGCCGCAAAGAAGGAGCTATATGAAGACTGTTCAACAGCCCATCCTCTAGTAGAGAGTCTACGGTTATGGATCATTTTGGGAAACTTGCGTACACTTCAGAAACATTTGCCCTTACAGCATTGAATAATTTATAACATGTCACCAGTTTTCAGAGAAATCTGACCAAAAAGATTTCCAAGTCTCTCTTGGGTATCCTGCTTATGGATGTTCAGAAGACGGTAGTCTCCCATTGTTCTACCCCCCGGTCTACTTCCAACATAGCCATGTGACTGCTTTCTAATGTGGCTGATGGCATGGTGATAGCAGGAGCTTACTTCAGTACATTTTGCCTGTGCTGAGGAAGGATGATTGTATATGCTCCACAAATTTCAAGAAAGCTTACTTCTATGTGAAAATAGAGAAGCATTCAAGGAGAATTCGCTGTTTCTTTCTGGGAGCTATAAACATTATCAATTCAGAGCCCCACTGTGTGGTTTCAAAACAGCCCCCAGGTAGTTCACCAAAATGATGACAGCGGTGGCAGCATGTTCTTCTCCTGCTAGGAATCCATGTTTTCCTGCACTTGCCATTTGTCTGCTGACCGCTACTTCCAGCAATCTGTTGTCAAATCATCAGGACATTTTGCTTCAGCTGATGCAAGATGTAAGGATTATGGTCAATCTAAACAAAAGTCATCTTACACCTACTCAACAGATAGAATTTATTGTATGCCAACTGGACACAAGCCCAACTTCTCAACTCCATGGTGCTCTTCTTCCACCTCACTGCCACTCATATTCTCCATCAGCCTCCCTACTGGATAGACTAACCCTTCACCTACTGAGTCTAATGGCTTCCACAGTCCTCATGGTTCCATTGGTCAGATTTTACATGAGAGTACTTCAGTGGACCCTAGTGGTGCAATGGTCCCAGTTTTACCCTCTACTTTATGCCAAGATTCAGCTCACTCAAGTTTCCAGGCAACACATATCTTGGTGGATAATGCCTTCTTCATATGGACCCCCCTGTGGTAATGATGATGATGGAAGGATCCTTTCTAGGGTGGTGGGGCATTTTGAAGGGAGACAGTCCAGGGCATTTGATCAGATACAGAGGTCAACCTTCACATCAGTTTCCTGGAGATGAGGTCCATAGTAGTATTGCAGGCCTTTCAGGACATCCTCCCCAGGGCTGTGATACCAATACAGACAGACAATATGTTAGTAGTTTGGTACATTAGCAAACAGGGAGGAACCCTCTCCTACCCCTTTTGTTGAGAAGCCATGAGAGTCTGACAATGGATGATGTCTTCTCAATACTTTCTAATTGCAATGCATATCCCGGGGTCAACCAGTGTACTGGTGTTCAAGATGAACAGAACTATCTTGATAGCTCATGAGTGGTCCCACAATCCAACAGTGACAACTTTTATTTTCAGTTTTTCTAGGGCCAACTTTGCTGCAGCCTGATTCCCCCTACAGGGACAGTCACCAAGGGATGCTGTAGTCCACAACTGGCCTCCAGGTCTCCTCTATGTCTTTTCCCCCATTAACCTTAATAAACAAGTTCATACAGAAAACAAGACTGTGCAAGGCCAAGATGATCCTCATTGCCCCTTTCTGGCCTTGACAAACATGGTTTCCCTTTATGTGACCTCTACTACTACATCCTCCCTGGATGCTGGACCATTATCCAGACCTACTAACACACCCATCCGGACTGCCTCCTCTGGAATAGAAAGCTATGAAGCAAACTGCTTGGTTCCTCCAGTTCTAACCATAGTCAGAGCTTCCTGCTTCATCATTCAGATCATATTAGCATCCCCAGAAATGGACTACCACAAAAATAATTTTTTATTTGTGTCTTGGTTGACTGGAAAAAGTCAGACTGGGTAAAACACATTTTCATTGGAGGCCTGGGGAGAAAGGCTCCACATTTGTGTACATGAGCTTATTTACATTATTTTTAAGTATTTCTTACATGAACATAGCATTATAACACACAAAACAAGACAGACATTGGTAAATTATTGAATAGAAAAATAAAATACAATGATAATTAATGTATTTATAGCATGATGGCTGCAAGGAAAGATCAAACTGTTTTTATTTATTTATTTATTTTTGAGGTTAGTAATAATTTACAGACTGACAAGTAGTAATGTAGCATAAAATTTGATGATGAGAGATATGAAGAGAGACATTATGGAAATGGACAGAGGAGAAAATATTCCATAACAAATGGAAAAGATTCTCTATTTGGGCTATGTTCAGGGGTTTAGACCCTTTCTTTGCTTCCATTTTAGAATTTCTGCAGGAACTTGCCCACAGCAGATCCAGTTATTTAACCATCAAAGTGTAAATGGCAGCTATCTCAAGTTTCCACGTAGGTCAGAATGACAATTCCATAACTTCTTTAAGAATTGCTAAGTCCTTCTTGAAAAGAACCTTTCTTCTCTGGCCTCTTATCAGAAACCAAAATTATGTATTCATATATCATATATTTTATATTTTACATTTTATAGTACAATACATTTTTCATATTTCTTATTTATATATGTATTTTTAGGTTATACATGTACTCTTAGACACATTTACACACATTTATACACATGAACTTTCATTATTTATGTAACAAGAATTGTCTTGTAGAATGAAGTTGTTTTTAAAAGTTGTTTTAACAGTTATTTTTAATATTGTTGGTTAATAATTGTTTTTAATAAGTGTTCTTAACAAAATCTCCATAAAAATAGCATTTTAGTATCTTTAGATGTTAGAGGAACAGTTATACAGATTGTGAATGACTTTTTATGTAATACATGTATTGTCTATGAAACATACGTATCTTTGCGAAAAACGTAACCTTTATTTACAATTTCATCTTTCAGTACAGAGGAAAGGAATCGATTATGTCAATTAGTGTTAATTAGGGGAGGGGTTCTGAGTATATTTAAACAACACTAATTGTTTTAAACTGTTTGCCTGAAGAAGTCCCTTCATTGTAATGGACGAAAAGCGCTTTGCAATACTGGATGTAATACTGGATTATCGTTGAAATTAAAGTTGTGGTTCATGTTGTCCTCGTGCCTCTGTGTGTTTCCTGATTTTTACAGAAACCTGGTATCTCCATGAGTTGCTACCATCATGTTACAAGCATTGACTTATCCACCCTTTGAACCAGCAGCATCAGTTGATTTGAAATTCATCTCTTAAAAAACTATTTTATTTCCTGATGGCAGTTACTTCAACCAAATGGATTTCAGGGAAGCTAGCACCTTTCTGCACACCTCCCTATTTGTTTTTTCACAAAGATAGAGTTTTCTTAAGGACTAATGCAGCTTTCCTTCCTAAGGTAGCATCCAAGAATAATTTAAATCAGTCAATAAACATACTAACCTTTTTCCAAGAATTTCAAACAAGGGTGAATAAATGCTGCATATCTTGGGCATTCATTGCCAGCTTAGGTTCTATTTTCATAGGACAAAACTGTTCAGGAAATCAGATCAATTGTTTGTAGCATTCTCAAAACCTAAACTAGGCAAAGCTGTGGCTGAAGTTACTCTCTCTAGATGGTTATCCGAAAGCACTATCTTCACTTACAAAAAAAAGGGTTTGTCTTTACAATCTAAGCATAAGGCTCATTCCACAAGGGCGGTGGGCACTTCAACACCCTTTGCCAATAGACTACCTATTCATGATATCTGTGCAGCAGCTACTTGGTCAGCAGTTCATACCTTTGTATCTCATTACAACTTGATGAACAATCTAGATCATCTTCTGCCTTTGGCTCCACCATCCTCAGGAATGTCCATTCTTAATACCACCTGGGTCTGTATGCTTGGGAATCTGTCCCATAGTTGAATTGGACAAAAATAGACAACACTGGATATGAAATTTATGTACTTACCATAAGGATAGATTCATATTGTCTGATGTTCCTCCTGTTCAACCTCCCTCCCACCTACCCCCATCCAAATTGTCACAAATAGGATTCTGTTCACCACATTGTCTCCGGCATACTCTGTGACCAGTTCTTACTGCATTTTCTAACAGCCCTGCCACTTTTTCTTCCTTTATTGTGTAGTACATTTTAAACAGGGTTTAAATGACTCATATACATATGTATTAGTTTAGATATGGCTATACTATCCACTGGGGGGACAAACTTGATCTGAGGTAGTGAGGTGGAGTTCAGAGAATTATGAGTAGGGGAGGAATCAGAGCCCTTAAATCAACAAGCTTCAGAATCAGTGCCAAGGTTGGACCCAGTTGGATCTGACAACCATAGCTGAACTGGACAAAAATCATACAACATGGATCTATCCTTATGATAAGTACAGAACTTAAACTTTCGATTTACAAGTATTTAAAACTACTTTTTCTGTGAAG
The DNA here is from genome assembly GCF_019279795.1 of Protopterus annectens. Classification (NCBI taxonomy): domain Eukaryota; kingdom Metazoa; phylum Chordata; order Ceratodontiformes; family Protopteridae; genus Protopterus; species Protopterus annectens. Next base: position 608,098,617 of record NC_056751.1, on the reverse strand, counting down.
AAACTATGTTTATTTTGCATTTAGGTTGCTGAGAAGGTGTGTTGCAGTGCTTTTTACTGTATTTTTACTGGGGAAAAAATTACTTTTAGCTACTTTCTAATTTTACCAACTAGTGCTGCTTACCTTCCCCCAGATGGAAGCACCATTTTTGGCTTGACCTTAGAACAAACTATCAGTTTCATGGACGGTCCTTCTTCCAGCCACAAAAAGAAAATGTTAACTAGGCAGCCTTTGCCACCACAGTATGCTGTATGCCTCAGCTGCAGGTGGGTGACTCTGCTGTGGCCAAAGCTTGTTCCTCAAACCACTCATTTTCTCCATATCCCTTTGGTGTTGTCCAAACAGCCACTATGGACTGGGCTTAGCCGTGTCCTCTGCAGCTGTTGGGGTTCCTTCAGTGGTCAGTCTCATTGGTCTTGGGAGAATGGACAGGGAAAGTGCTCCTGCTTAGCCAGAATGTTGAACCCATCTCCGGGAAAGCTGTTACTGCCAATAATAAATCTGTTTTCCCCAACTTTCTAGTCAAAAAAAGAAGCAGAAAGCTAAATATTTAACCTCTCTGTGCAGTTCTTCTGGATAAGCGTAATTGTTTTGAGCTTGTACAGGCTACTGATCCTTCTTATTAGGTAGTTTTTGTTAAAACAAAAGGGATTCCTGTTTTCCTGAAGAGATTCAAGATTCTTAATCTGTTGTGGAATTTGATGGGACAGATGCAAATTCTTCTCCTTAGCTTTCTGATTTAGATTTAGAGGAGAGTATGGTAACTGAATCTTCCTGTGAGTGATTCTGTTTCTGTGAAACTATTTCAGAATGTGACAGTGTTTTCAGTGAGAGAATATGGTAGTCAGCCACCCCTGGTAAGTACCATATTGACAACACATCCCTGAGAGTTAACACAGTGGACCAGGACTTGGAGACACATGTAGACAGTAATCTATCCTTTGACCATCATGTGTCAATGGTAGCAAGGACACCATTCTATACTGTGCAACGTCTGCATCCAAGGAGGTCATTGTTCCCCTGTATTCAGCACTCATCAGACGTATCCTTTAGTACAATGCCCCCTTTAGTGTGTATCTAATCAGGCATATCCAACAACTGGAACATCCACAGGAGTTCCTCATTTAAAGAATACAGAGCATAAATAACATGTCCTATGCAGACCACCTCAAAGCCCTATTCCTGTATTCTGTTTCCTACAGGCTGCTGAAGAGAGATCTATGTCTGCCATACAAGGCATCATTGGACCCCACTCTGATGGACCTCCTGCATATCTACAAACAAAGAACACCGGAATTACCCATTCTAAATACTTAAACATTACCCATGATATAAATAGGACCTGCTGGAGATGTATCCCAGGGACTGCCCCTTCTCTGGAACAGGCTCCCATACATGTGAAGCAGAGTTTCCCCCTAACCCAAATCAAGTGTAACTTGGACAACTAGATGAGGAACTGGAAATTCACCCCTGGTGTGGCACCTATGTCTCTAATGGATACATGCAGCCTGTAAATGGTTCATCTCCAATGCCCCTGCTTGTAAATATTTCAACTCCCAAGTTCCTGCTTACACTACCAAGGGTACCAGAACTTGGCAGAGATTTGGAACACCATGGCTAGGCTGAAACAGGCCCCAGGGGTTGTTATCCAAGCACACACCTATGAACCTATGAACACTGAGGTTTCTCAGTTCCTCAAAAATATTATGGCTAGTTAAAACTGGACTTCACTGAACCTTCACCCATCCTGCCAGTGCTGTCAGCATTGGTGGATGTGTTTATCACAGCCTGTGGTTTCTCCAAAAGCCTTTCTCCTGCACCTAAAAAGCAGATAGGATGTACAAAGTTCTGCAGTCTTTCACGTTTTTTATAAATTCATCCCAAACCTGAACCAGCAATTATAGTTTTAGTTAATCCAGCTGCTGCCAAGCATTTTGTTAATTTTAATCCTGCTCCTCCTGACAAGGATAGAAACGTTGTTGATAAGTTTGGGGGGGGGGGGTGTATGGTTCTGCATCTTTGATTTTTAGAAGAATTGTCAGACTTGTGTATTAAAGTTTTTACTGATTGACAATTGTAAAAGTATAAGAAATGTTTTATCTATAGCGCCTTCTTGTGAGGAAAAATCAGCTTTGATTTAGTTTCTTCAGTTTCTCAGGTTGCTTCTCATTGTTTAAAGTGTGTTTATATTTCTGTAGATGCTGCATTCAGGGCTGTTGCCACTACTATGTTGAGGAGGTTTGCCTGGCTGTTTTCTCAAAACCTCCTAGAATATGTAAAAATGAGATTTTGAATTTTCTTTGCTTAGAGATTTAGTTTTTGGACCCTCTGTTGCAGAGGTTATCAAAAATGTGATGAAAATGATAAGCCAATCCAGGGACTCTTAGATTTTTCATCCCTCCTTCTATTAATTTTCCAAATTATTTTCTGCTCCCTCATCCAGTTTTGTCAAGAAACAATATACTCTCAGTGGAATGCTGGCAAGCAGATGTTTAAAAACAATGGTATAGAGGTTGCCAAAAAAACGAAAGAAAGAAAAAAAAGCTGAAACTTCCCAGAACAAAGGACAGTTAAATAAGGCTAAATGACTATTTAGGGGACCTTGTCACATCACCCCACCCCATCCCACTCCCAGCAGTCCCTTATTCCTTCCAGAAAGTGTGAATCTCCATTTCTGTCTTTCGAAACAGATTTTTTTTCAGGCAAATTGTGTTCTACAGCTAATCCACCTAGGATATAAATGGCAGGGAATTCCTCCTCATCCACCAGATCAAATCCTGCTATTCCTTCCTGTCCAACAACACATGCAGCCTCAGGGATTAATAGAAGCAATTCCTCCTTCACAGTTGGGAAAAGGATTTTATTCGATAATGTTTTTAGTACCAAAGAAAGAAAATACATGGAGAGCAGTTCTGTATATTTCTTTCCTAAACCAGTTTGTGATAGTCCCCAAGTTTAAAATGCTTTCACTTCACAACCTGGCACCTCTTCTTCCTCATTTGAGATTTAAAAGATGCATATCATAATTCCAGGCAGGGTCGAGGCACACACTGTAAGGGCATAGCTTCATCTATGGCTTTTTGGAAAGGGTTGGACTCCAGAAGCATTCTATAAGCAGCAGATTGGTCCTCTGTGCATACTTTAACAAAACACTGCAAGCTAGATTCCTTTTCCAAAGCTAGGTCAGGCTTTGCTAGGAACAATCCCCTGGGACTCCTGGTATCTTTCTCTTACATCTCCCCACATGTTCTATGCTATGGTAAATATACCTACATAGCTTAGGCTACTGTAGCAGAGGTTAATATGATGAACATAGTACAGTGATGTAAGTAAACATCATTAGATGTCTAAATGATCACTCCTGCAGTAGCTGCTTCCTCCCTCTATACCTCTTGCTTTTTGGTGTGTTTTTCTATGTCAGGATATGGACACATATTTTTGCTTTTCCTAGCAATGCCCTCTCAGGACTTAGCTTCCTTCTGTTATTTGGCATGAAAGCTCTGAAGGGCTTGGCACCCAAACCTGTCTTTTAGTCATCTCAACTCGAGTGTGTATGAGTATGGGCATGTGGAAGGTGCCCTGAAGATGGATGTCTGTTATATCTTATGCAGTATATAAGCCATACAGCTTAGGCTATTGCAGGTATGATCATTCAAATATCTATTGTTATGGTAAGCTTACCTACCCAACTGCACTTTCCCGCAGATGGGACCTGCCACATGGAACCAATTACCTGCTGAAATTAAAACTCTGACTACTTTGATAGACATAAAAAAGAGAAAACACTACAAAATCACCTTCAAAAAGAAGCCATGTGCAAATGCTTTAGAGACAATGGCTAATAATAACTGATCTGTCAAGTTTCGCATAGCATTTCTATAATATAGTCCATCCAACAGCTGAAATGCTTCAGATATGTTGTCCATTGTGTATTCCATGACCTCACAGTTATTTCTTGTATTGTATTACCTATTGCAGTTAATTATGTTTTTTTTTACATTTTATTTAGTTGTGTGTATGTTTGTTGCATTCTGTTTACTTGCTCTCTGACTTGGGTTCGTGACTGAAAAGGAAAAGTAGACTTACCCACCTACTTCGTTAACAAATAGTAAATAAATAAATAGTTAATGCTATGTCATGGTCCAGCAAAGGTTTTTGAATATCATGTGCTGTTTACAGTGAAGCTAGCAGTCATGTACTTGAATTAAGACAAGCTTTCCTTTCCTCATGAATCCTTCACCCCCATTTTGTTTTCCAGGCAGCTAAACAGCTTGTAAGGTAAAAGCTGATTTTTGGTACTCGGCTCCAAATAGCAGCTTACTCTTATGCTAAAGTTTCTTTCACAAAGCTCTAGCCCTGTTGTGCTTGTCTTGTGTTCCAAAGTGGATTTGATGTCATCTTACTTAATTTTTGCTTTCTTTAGGCACTTGGCTAATGAAATGGAAGAAGATGATTTAGACAACAAATTTATTATGATTCCATGGGCTTTGGGAGAGAAGTGGCATGAATCTTATCTAGGATTTGTTAAGAAGAGAATGAACTTCTTTGCCAGAATGAAGTACAGATCATTTGTTAGTAAGCAATGCTGTGAGAAGGTGAGATGCTTTAAGCTATATCATATGTAGGAAGACTGATCTTTCAGGATGTCTGTAGCTGTCATATTAAATAAGTTTGTTGCTATGTTTCTTTATAGTTTACAGTGGTGTGATGTGTAGCTTACTGAATCTTGACACTCTGTTATGCTGTATTGAGCTCCTACTACAGGAACACATAAAAAAGTCCTCTAAGTAGAACAACTATTAATAATTAAAAGCTTGCTTGGTGTAGAGGGAGACCTGACTGTGACCCAGCAGAATCAGGTTTGACTGTCACTTTGTTCAGCAGAGGAAATGGGAAAGGGGATGGAAAGAAATAACTTTTTCCCAGCTTACCCACTCCAGGAAGGAGGGATGACTTTCTGTCCACAATTAGACACATTGCCTGTGATGAAGATGGTGCCAAAATTGTGAAGTAGATTGCTGTTAGCATTTCAGTGCCAAAACTACTTGATGTTACATATGCTGACACTCATGATGTTGGTAGCTCTGCCCATTTAGGGATACAAAAAGCCCCTGATGTGCAGGGTAGTGTATGTGATGTTGCTGGTTATCATTTATTTATTTGTTTGTTTTTGTTGACTAGAATACTCTGACTGGGTAAAGACCATTTTCAGTGGTGCCCAGGGAAGAAAAGCTCCGGCTAATTACAGTCTACAGATTATATATACATGTACAATTTGCAGTGGCATACTATATCTATCCATCCATCCAACCCCTTTTTTCTATTTTTTGCATATGGGGTTGGGGTCTCACTTCAACAGTGACAATCATCTAGAGCTGGGTATATACAAGTACAACTTACAATGGCATACTCTATATAGAAGTACAGTTTACAATGGCATAGTATATATGCATGTATAATTTAAATACATATTTAGTTGTCAACTAACTGCATATAGAAGTTTACAGGTGATTAAGCATTGTGTCATCAGTAACATTTGTGTATTTGTATGGATTCCAACCCACCTCCACTGACCCCACTAATGGTGTGGTCCCAGTCCCCGGGAATAGTACCAGGGACATTAAGGTAAAAAAGAGCTGTAGTACCAGCCCTAGACAGCAGCTGAGGGTCAGCTGGATGGAATACAAAGGGAAGGGACAATAAAATTAATGAGAGAAAAAAAGCTTACTGAAGTGATAACTGATGCCATGAAGGCTTTATGTTGAGGAATTTCTAATCCGTAGCATTATTCCATATGGTGAGATCTGCTCTGAGCAGCAATACTTACTTCTTGTAAGAAATTAATAGTAAGTAATCACAAATTATGAGCCATATGAAATGTCAGCTGTGATGCTAGAAAAAATTAAGAAATGCTGTCTTGGGCCATTCAAAGAAAACACAAAGTCACTGAAATACAGACTTGAAATAACACATTTTATTGGACCAACATAGGTTTTACAATTTTTTGAGCTTTCATTCTAGTACAAGCCTTTCATCTCTATAACTCTTAATGAAGGGTTGTGCTAGTCAGAAAGATCAAGTAATTAGAAAACCTATGTTGGTTTAATAAAAGGTATTATTTCATATCTGTGTTCTAGTGTCTTTATGTCAACCATATTCAAGGAATGAACAATGTGACAGTATTGCAGAGAAAAAATAAAATAGAGACAACATTTTGGACACTCTTGAACACTGGTTTCTCTTCTTGTCTTTGTTGGCATTCAACTATGTCTAGCCCATTGGAAAACTGCTCACTATACCTAGTCCAAAGTAAAACATTGGACGTCTCATGCTGTTAAAGTACACATGTAAATGTGTAGGAGTTGGAGCTGCAACAAAGCTGCCACTGTGCAGTTCAGCTGTCACAGCTATTATCAAAACCTGGGCAAGCTATCATATTTATAACTCAGAGGTCTTGTCACCTTGATGTAAAATGTATATATATCTAGGCAAAATACCCAAGAGTGTACGCAGAGTCGCTGTCCAGCATAGTGAATTACTGCATTGCATTGCCTTGTTATACAGCTTCTTTTCTTTACACTCTGAGAGTTGCTCATAGTTTCCATTCAGATTAATAGGACTAAAGATATCAGTCTGGCTTGCAACTATATCCCTCCTGCTGTTAACTCTATTGAAGATACCACATAATGGATAATCTGAACCATAAACATGGATTTCAGCCTTGACTGGGAACCATATTTGGAAACATTATTGTACTCCTCTGTATGTGATGGCTCAGGCTGATTGTTACCTGCTGGAAATAATAGAAACTGCCAGCACTCTTGACTAAAGAAGTTCTGTAATAAACGGGATGAAAGCACTAAATTTATTCTGGCTCCAGTGTGTGTTTTGTTTTTAAGTGGTATCTTATTTTCTGACTCTTGACTAGATGCCTTTCTGGACCTAACAATTACATGCCAGTTTTTGTAATGTCTGACCACCTGGCAGCTTTTGCTTTCAGATATCAGGCCAAGATCCTAAAGGTATACCCATTACAAATGTTCAAGAAATCTATCTTCAGTTCTTACACATTTACTTATGTACTGCTCTACTAGTCTCTGAGTTCTGCATTGAGATATTTACTGTACATTTCTTAACCATTCTCATCAATACTGCCCCACCAAGGCATTGCGTGATCAAACCAATAAATAAATAAATCAAAGGGCATTTTTCTAACATGAACAAATGCTGGCATGACTGCTATGGTGTTTGAATTGCTGCCTCATGGAGCAAGTTTGAAAAGTCAGTAATTATTAATGATGTTGTGCTAAATGATGGAAATGAATAGCAATTCATTTTCCTTCAGCATGCTAATTACAACAGCTCCCTATATTTTTGGTTGAGTATCCAATAGTTTATATCTTTGTGAAGTCAATACAGCCTAACCATTATTGTCATTTGGTAACAGTTAAGGTTACTAAACAGATCTGATGTTGTCATTTTCATTCATTCCTCAATGAATGGATCTCGGATCTGACCCTCAGATCCGACTCGGCTGCTTTTCTCTAGATTCTAGGATTAGTCTCTCAAGCTCCTCCATTTACCAGTAATGCCCCTGACTTCTGCAATACCTCAGATCTCGTTTGCCGCTCTAACGATTTAATCAGGATTGTGTTCTCTTGGGCTCAGTATCTTGATTTTATTGAGAATAATGAGTAAAAACTTCAGTGTTTAATTTGCTCTCTTGTTTATAACTTTTATAGTATCCTGTCTTTACCTGCTAGACTAATTTATCTTTCTTACCATCCCTGGTGTTTTCCTTTTCTTTCCTTTACCTTCTCTGTAAGGTATTATTATTACCATTGTTGATATAACTTCTCTCCACTAGTGTATATCTGTATCTCTCTAAACATATCTATATATATCTATATCTATTTATCTATATATATATATATATATATATATATATATATATATATATATATATAAAACATTCTTTTAATTCTCTCTTTGTACTTTGTATTTGGGCTTAATTCTCACCTGTGGCTGACAAGCCTACTGCATTTAAAAAGGGCACTTCCTGTGGGCACAAGATACCCAACTTTGATTCCCACAGGAAGTGCGTCTATTGCTTAGTCCCTTCCCACCATGAGACTTCTTGTACAGTTTGTGCTGGCTTCAACACCAGAGCCATTAGAGATCATCGAAAAAAGCTAGTATTTAAGGGCCTTATACCTACTTCTGCTCCTTCTTTTGCTATTTCTACTTCAGGAGTTAAAACCCCCTCTCAGAAATCAAAGTCTGTGGAGCCGAGGGAGCATAGAATGTACTGTTCTGCTAGGTTTCCCAAATCCACTCCGGCATCGCAGCTGCCAGCTAAGGTTTCCAAACATTCTGATCCTAAACCTTTGGATCCAAAGCCTACCACTTCTAAGTCTCCTCGGCTCCAAAGTCCCCACTTCTCTCCAGAGCCAGTGTCTCCTAGACTGGGATCTCCTTTCCTACAGTATACTCCAAGAAGCTCTTTTTGACCTCCTTCCACTTTCTCTTCAGTCAGGTCCTCCCAAAGTCTTTCTGAAGCAGAAGTGGATAGGATGATGAAAAAATTCATCGAACACAGATCCAGATGGCGGTTTACCATCTCCATCTCCCATCGGATCCGTGAGCCTTAAACCTCCCTCACATACAGTTATTGCTCCTTCTGTGATCAAACTTTCTGTTTTGGAGCCCTTGGATCCGAGATCTGCCACAGGAATATATTTTTCAACACCACAGAGACAATTCTGTAGAAATCAATGTGGTGGTAAGAAGATGTGGTTCTGGAAATCTCAAGGACCTTTTCAAGAATCACACAGAGATTTTCCTACCAGACGTTGGGGGGAAGTAGTAACAATGGAAGATGCTGCCCACTCAGCAGAGGGGTTCTGCAAAATCAAGGGTTCCGAGATTTCTTCTCAAACTACCCCTTTCAGTGCTCCTGAATGGTTGTCTGACTGTTTATGTCTGGATACAGCCAGGGAGGCATTTGTCTTTGCACCCAAAAGCCTGGGTAGCCACCACAAAAGACACATGGGTGTAAAGAATCATATCCAGGAGATAATTTATTCCCTTTGTACAAGTTCCTTAAATGAAAAGAAAACGTCTCCCTGATGTTCCACTCCAGTCAGTGAGAGTCAGCAGCTCTGAAAATTCAAAAGCTGCTAGAAAAAAAAAGTCATCCAAGAAGTCCCACTGGACCAAAGAGGATCTGCATTTTGCTCAAGGTTCTTTTCATTGCCAAAGAAAACAGGGGTCCAGAGTCCTAACATGGATCTCAGTAATCTGGACCAGTTTCCAAAAACACTCCAAATTCTGGATGGCCACTGTTCAGTCCATTCTGCCTCTGTTACAGAAGGACAACTAGATGTGCTCTGTAGATATTCAGGATGTGTACTATTACATCAAGATGAACAGATACTTTCGAAGATACCTGCGCTTCCAGCTGGGAGCCAGCTGTTATTAGTTCAGAGCACTGCCTTTGGTCTCAGCACAGACCCCAGGGTGTTCACCAAATGCATGGCAGTGGTAGCAGCTCATCTAAGACTGCATGGATTCAGACTGTTTCCTTATTTAGATGACTGACTGCTCACCACATCTCCTGGAAAAAAAAAAACAGGGACTACTTACTCCAATTATCCCAATCTCTAGGAATCACCATCATTCTTTCAAAGTCACACCCTCAACCAGTTCAAGTCTTGGAGTTTACAGGGACTTGTCTAGATACAGTCAGTTGTCTCACTCCCTTACCACAAGACAGAATTCTCACCTTGAGCTTGCATGTCAGACAGGTTCTTTCTCACACCTCTTCCCCAACAAAACTGATTCTCAAAGACCTAGGATCGATGCCTGCAGCAGTTACCATGATAACTACTGCTCATTTTCATATGCAAATCCTCCAATGGACTCTGGCAGTACAATGGTCCTTTCTTTGACAGTCTTTGCAGCATCCTATAACACTAAGAAACAGAGTCAAACTGAACCGGCAAAAGCTGGTTCAATAACAAATTCAAAAGCAGCAAGTAAAACAAAAGAACCAGCTAACACTGCACTGTATAAAACACGTGTTTAACTGAAAAAATAAAAACAGTAAAAAAATATAAAAGATGAGCCCTTTCACACCAAAGTTGCTTCTTCAGATCTAAAAACAAACTAACCAAAGTGCTCAAATACTGTCAGGAAAGTTCAAAATCACCTAGCCAAGTCATGTAACCTCAGCAAGGGTTTTAAAGGTATATACTCATTTAATCCTTTTCCTTTGTCAGATTGTAAAATTAACATGCATTTAACTTCTCAGCATATTTTTGTTTTAAAATCACCTCTGGCTCCTACAGTCAATAATTGCAAAACTAAAAACTTAAAAAGAGTGTTCAATACCAGTGTTACAAATATGCTTATATAAAGCATTCCTGCTGTCACATCTGCTTATTTCATATGTGTTTCCTGATACGATTCTTCAACATTCGATTCATTTTACCAATATAGTAACATTCACATTGATCACAAACAGCCAAATAGACCAAGTTGCTACTAGTACAGTCGACAATCCGGCATAAAAGTTGAATCTAAAGGTACGTTCAGTAACAGGATGTATAAATGTATCATCAGTTTTAATGTACTTACGTTACATAATCTGCATGGACATGTCCCTTTCCTAACCGAAATACAAGGTCTGTTGCTAGGCAGAAGTATGTAGCAAAGCAGTTTCTTAATGACCTATTATTTCTATAGCAAAAGTGTGGAGCTTCACCAAGGAAGTCCCTGCATCTGGCATCAGTAGTCAAAATACGCCAGTGCTTCCTAATGATGTCACAGATAGGTTGAATGTCATTTGAACAGGTAACACACATTCTAAAATCATTTCTGTTATTATTTTGTCTTACCACAGGGTCAACATTATAGTTAGAATAATAGGGTCTAGCCGAATCATTTCTGTGTGACAGAACCTCTTGACACGCCATCCTATCTCATATTCAGAGTACCCCCTAGAGTGAAAATCCTCACTCAGGGTATTAAAAGAGGAAAGCATATTCTCATTATTTCTGTTCAGTATTGCATGTCTATGAAATTGCCCTTTCTGCACAATATGCTTTACATATTTAGGGTGCATACTCTGGTAATGCAGTGTGTTATGTTTCTTGCATGGTGTACTATAGACCAAAAAAGCACCACCACGAACCAAGTTGGATGCACTCACTTCATTTAATAAGGAAACAACACATTAACGCAAAACACATACACAAAGTTTTCGTCTTCAACTTCTTCAGATAGTTAAAACATCCCACACAACCCCATTATATTCAACTTCATTAAATCAATCAACCAAAAGACAAAGAGATGTAATCAGCTGGTAACAAATATACTTCTCTTTCATCAAAAAATGTATGTAAAAATATATGAGTAAAAACGCTAACTTCTTAAATACATTTGTGTTCAAATGTTAAATAACTCTTCCAAATAAATATTCTGTCATTTCAATATCAAAAATTATTTAACTAAAACCATTTAAAAACGGAGTTCAACTAGTAATACTAGCCTGATGTATAGAGTGAGAAAGTGGTCTTTAGCTCCCCCATGTGTCTAAAAAAATTAAAATAAAAAAATATGAATTTAACAAATACTTCTATCTAACTAACATAGGATTTAAATTCCTATCAGTTTATTAATCTTTAAAATTAATTCTAAGATTTGTAAAAGTAGTAAAAGTGAAAGGAGGTAAAGGGCAGTTACAGTTTGGCAGATCTTAGTTTCAGTACTGGCGCTAATGTAATCATATCATTAAGACCAGGAGGTCTATTAGCTTCCAGTACTAGCTACCAGTATAATTCTCTGTGGTCATTGGTCAAGTACAGAGAATTATACTGGCAGCTAATACTGGAAGCTAATAGACCTCCTGGTCTTAATGATATGATTACATTAGCGCCAGTACTGAAACTAAGATCTACCAAACCTGTAACTGCCCTTTACCTACTTTCACTTTTACTACTTTTACAAATCTTAGAATTCATTTTAAAGATTAATAAAACTGATAGGAATTTAAATCCTATGTTAGTTAGATAAAGTATTTGTTAAATTCATGTTTTTTTATTTTAATTTTTTTAGACAAATGGGGGAGCTAAAGACCACTTTCTCACTCTGTACATCAGGCTAGTATTACTAATTGAACTCAGTTTTTAAATGGTTTTAGTTAAATAATTTTTGATATTGAAATGACAGAATATTTATTTGGAAGAGTTATTTAACATTTGAACACAAATGTATTTAAGAAGTTAGCGTTTTTACTCATATATTTTTACATACATTTTTTGATGAGAGAGAAGTATATTTGTTACCAGCTGATTACATCTCTTTGTCTATTGGTTGATTGATTTAATGAAGTTGAATATAATGGGGTTGTGTGGGATGTTTTAACTATCTGAAGAAGTTGAAGACGAAAACGTTGTGTATGTGTTTTGCGTTAATGTGTTGTTTCCTTATTAAATGAAGTGAGTGCATCCAACTTGGTTCGTGGTGGTGCTTTTTTGGTTTATTGGTTACACTAGCACCATTTATCCATTTTGGATGGTGTACTATAGAGTTGAATATCAAAACCATCAGGGGTATTCAAGACACAAACATCAAGAAAATGTATGGAGGTTCGGGATAAATGTGAACTTTAAAAAATCAGTGGTCTGATGTAAATAGTCCACAAACTCATTCAGGGTCTCTATTGAGCCACTCCACACAAAGAACACATTGTCCGCAAAGAGTAAATAATGTGAGATGTACTGGAAAAAGAAGTTACTTCTGTCTAGAACATATAGAGACTCTCCATATGCAAACACCATATTGGCATATCTGTTTGCACACATGGCGCCCATGGCTACCCCGACCTTCTGATGGTGATAGCTGTCATGAAACTTGAAGACATTATTACTAAGCATAATGTCAAGCAATGAACATATCAGGTGTATCTGACCTGTGGAATATTCTAAGTTCTTAGACAGAAACAGCCTAACAAAGTCCATTCCTACCTCACTAGGAATTACGGTAAAAAGGGACACTACATCTATGGTAACCAATATAACATTATTCATAGTATGTCTGCAAGACCAATCAAGCAGTTGCATCAATAATGCTTTATATAAGCATATTTGTAACACTGGTATTGAACACTCTTTTAAGTTTTTAGTTTTGGAATTATTGAATGTAGAAGCTAGAGGAGGTGATATTAAGGCAACATTAAGACAAAACACAGAATGCTTAGAAGTTAAATGGATGATAATTTTACAATCTGACAAAGGGAAAGGACTAAATGAGTATATACCTTTAAAACCCTTACTGAGGTCATGTGACTTGGCCAGCTGATTTTGAACTTTCCAGGCTGTATTTAAGTACTGTTTGTTAGTTTTTAAATCTGATGAAGCACCTTTGTTGTGAAAGCTCTCATCTGTTATATTTTTTATTGTTTTTATTTTTTGGATTAAACAAGTGTTTTAGACAGTGCTGTTAGCTGGTTGTTTTATTTTACTTGATCCTATAAAACTGTCTCGAGTTTGCAAAGACTCCCTACTGTGGTTGATTCAGTCTGATGAGATTTATCAAGGATGTCCTGTTGTCCTTTCTCCCCGGAATGCCACATTGGCCATGAATGTCCCCCAATTAACGTGTGGGAGGCATTTCTTAGGATGGACTGTTCAAGGCACGAGGTCCCCAGAAGAGACCCAATTGCATATAATTGTTTTGGAGATCAGAGCATTTAGCATTGCAGGCCCTACAGAACTCTCTCCCTCTAGGGACAACTGCTATCCAAATGGACAATATGTCACTAGTTTGGTACATCAGCAAACAAGAGGAACCAGATCTTAACCCCTTTGCTGAGAAATAATGAGAGTTTGGCAGTGGGTGATCTCCTCCAACTGCTTTCTTGTAGCGATGCACATACTGGGGAAATCCATTGTTCTAGCAGACATGCTCAGCAGAACTACCCTGATGCCTCACAACTGTCCTTTCAATCAATCACTGGAAAACCTATTCTTCTACAAATGCAGCCAACCTTGCTGTGATCTATTCGCCTCTCCCCTCAATAACAGATGCAGCAGGTTCTTTGCTCTAATTCCCCCACAGGGGTAGTCACCAAGAGATGCTGTAGTCCACATTTGGCCCACCAGTCTTCTTTATGCTTATCCTCCCCTACCTCTAATCCCCAAAGAAGAGCAAGGTAATCCTCATTGCCCCCTTTTGGCTTGAGGAGATGTGGTTCCCCTTCCTATGGTCTCATCTACTAAGTCCTCCTTGGACACTGGACTCCAGTCCAGTCCTCCTTTCACATCCATCAGGGATGACTCATCTGGACATTGCAGGTCTCAGGTTGACTGCATGTTTTCTCCAGTTCCAATGATGGCTAGAAATTCTAGGCTTTCCTCTCCTGTTCACCAAATTTTATTTTCATCTCAGAATCCCTCAACAAGAAAGAAAAGTAAATGGAAAAGCTGTTCTTTTCAGGCTCAACAGAAAGAGTTGGATACTTTCACTACTCCAATCCCTGATTTTTTTAGATTGTCTTGCCTCTATTTTTCAAGGTGGGGTAAGTTTCTCTAACATAAAAGTTCAGCTGGCAGCCATCTTTAACTTCCACATCAGAGATAATACTTTCCTTTTAGCTTCATCCAAATTATGTAGGGCATTTCTTAAATGTACCTTTTTTAGTTAGACTCCTGATAAAGAGTCCTATTCAACCTTGGGATCTTACTGTTGTTTTACAGTTTAGTACAATCACCCTTAGAGCCATCAGCTACAGCAGATCTCAAATTTATTTCTCGCAAAATGGTCTTTCTTGTGGCTATAACTTATGTGGGGCGAGTGTCTGAACTCCAAGCATTCTCTTCTAAACCGCCTTATTTGATTTTCTATAAAGACAGGGTTACCTTACATACCAATCCTTCCTTTTTACTCAGAGTTGCCTCAGAGCTAAACCTCAATCAAATCATCAATTTGCCAGTTTTCTTTCCTAAATTTGACAGCAAAGAAGAATATGTTTTACCTTTTAGATGTACAAAGGCAATTTTGTTTTTATCTTCATAGGACAAAAGCCTTTAGAAAAACTGACTAATTGTTTGTTTCCTTTGTCAATAACAAATTGGAAAAACCAGTTTTAAAAACTACAATAGCCAAATGGATAATAGATTATATTTCTCATGTTTACTCTTTGATAGGTTTAACCTTGCCAAGACAACCTAAACTCATTCGACTAGGTCAATGGCTATGTCAGCTGCCTTTTGGGCTACAGCTTCTATTGATGATATTTGTGCAGCTGCCACTTGGCAAATGCTCATACCTTTATTGCTGATTACAAGTTGGATGTCAACTCCAGAAACAGGGCGGCATTTGGTTTTGTGGATCTCTGGAACATCCTTCCATGAAGGCCACACAAGGTTACTGTAGCTGAGGACTCTGTCCCTTTCATTATGGAACGAATGAAAATGACAACATCAGATATGAAAGTTATGTACTCACTATAACTATGAATTTGTGTTGTCCATCTTCATTTTTGCTAAACTACCTCCCCACTTTCCCCCTATCCATGTCTTTGGAAGTGATCTGATGAAGATATTTGTTAGGATCCATAATTCCTGTTTGAGCCCCTGTTCTGTTACTATTTCACTTTTTCTGCAGTAATGTGATAATGTTTTATAGTTCTAAGATAGTGTAGTAGCATTAAACTCGATCTGAGGTATTGTGGTGGTCAGGTTCTTTATGGGCAAAGGGAGGAGCTGGAGAAACAGATACTAGAAACTAGAGAAAAGCAGCTGAGTCGGATCCGGAACTCATTCATTGAGGAAGAATGAAAATGGACAACACGGATTCACAGTTATGGTGGGTACATAACTTTCATTTTAACTCTGACAAAATAATTGCCAGGTCAGCCCAGCACCCTTGCTCCCAGCAGTTCATCCAAATTCCTTTGCTTGACCTTCTTAACCTTCATCCTGAATGGTCAGGCTGCATTGGAATGTTTGATGCAGCTCAGCATTTGATCTGGTACAACCTTTGATTTGCTACCTCATTCTATGAAGTTTGCAGCTATTTAATTCCACATTTCATTCATAGTTAATGTTGCATTATTTAAATATGAGTACCTAACATTGGAAATCAGCAGTAATTAATCTTCTCTGCAAAGTTGATCTTTCAGTTGTTGTATATTTTTTACTCTGTAGCCCTTCTATGGCCAACCTCCAAACTATTGGGAAAAATATGTCCAGCTCTATGCCTTTCATTGTGTGATCTCCAGCACCACTGCTAGCTGCCAGTATGAGTTCTGCTGAGGTCATTGGACAAATACTATGATACTGGCTATCAATGAATCACTGTTTACTGAACTTAACCTTGGAAACATTATTAGTGATCTGCTCCTTCATCTATCAGTCAGTGTGACAATCATTCATTGGTTTTACACACACACACACACACACACACACACACACATAAACACACAGACACACACTCTCACACACACACACACACACACACACACACACACACACACACACACACACACACACACACACACACACACACACACACACTCATTGTTTTTACACATATAAACATAGAGACACACACACACACACACACACACACACATTGTTTTTACACATATAAACATACATAGACACACAGACACACACACACGCTCATTGTTTTTACACATATAAACACACACACACATTGTTTTTACACATATAAACATACAGACACACACATTCATTGTTTTTACACATATAAACACACAGAGACACACACACACACACACACACACACACACACACACACACACACACACACACAAAATTCCTCGGAGCTCTGTACTGGGTTTTCATCTGTTCTCCAACTTTGTAAGTGGGATGACAGGTGGTGCTAACCATGTAGCAGTTCAACAATTCTGTTTTTACTGTGGCCTGCTTCCACTATTCTTCTGTAGATACAGAGATTTAGAACAGCTTCAACTCAGTTCAAGATTAGATGTCATCAGGCATGCATTTAAATGTACACAAAAAAGTGCATGATGTGTGGTTCAGAGTTACCTTAATCTAAACCATTTTCAGTTCTCCTGATCACTTTCTTTCATAGTTCTGTTGAGATGGTCAGGTTTTCAGTTACCTGAATCTGCCACTAACAACCACCATCTATTTTCTAAATTACTTGACCTCCAAATGGACAAGGTGGAAGCAGGTGGAGCACAATAGAGGAGGCTCACGTATCCCCAGTAACAGTCTCCAGTTTATCCTATGGATCCCGAGGTGTTCCCACGCGAGCTAACAGAAATAACTCTTTCTGCATGCCCCGGATCTGCCTGTCAGTTACCTTCCAATGAAATGTGCCTGATACACCTCACATGTGAGGTGCACAGTGAGCTTTCACAAGGACTGCTGCAAGATGGTGACTGCATCTAGAGCACATACAGAGGGGTTTTACACTAAAACTGAAGTTACCTTTAACATAGGTCTGTAAAGGAAAATGGAAGATTTTTTTCTCAGTCAAGGGAGACTCCATGGAAACCAGAGTGTGGAGCAAACTGAATTCAGAGTTCAATATGGTTACTGCTGTTAGAAACTGGCAAATTCCTGAGCGTGAAGTTTAAAAGGAATCCACAGTGACTGAGAATAAACCTGCTAACTATAAGGTATTTTTTACAGGCTGTGATGGAGGAATTATTATCCTGTGTTTGAGAAGCAGTTCTCCTGTGTGAGGAAATTGATTTTACATGTGATAAATTCTGCTGGAAGCTGAGCAAACTAGAATGAACTGTGTTTTCTGTAAATACTGAATAGTTTTTGGAAGAATTACATAACAGTTTGTCAGAAAGTAGTAATCTGAACTAGCAATGTTTCTACATTTTGTATTTGAACTGTTTGTTTCTGGAACAGTTGTTCATAAGATATGCACACCTGATGCATGCTGTATTTGGTGAGAAACATATTTTATTTTGTCCCTGTAAATAAACCCAAATTTCATAACATGTAAAGCTGGCTTCTGACTGTTTTTTTACTGTATGCTGAACAAAGTTACTGCCCTGCCCAGACTGCCACAGCTGAGCTCCCTCAGTGTGCAGTTCCTCGGTTGTTCAAAGAAAGTGAGCCTAGCTACTCTGCAATGCGATCTCATTTTTGCCACTTGTTTTTGCAGTCTCATCCTTGTAGCTACTATCTAAAGCTCTTGACCATAGGTGAGGATTTTGGGGGCATAGCCTGACCAGGAAATTCAGAACTTCATTCTATGACTCAGTTCTCAGTTCAGCATTACAGTCCATTACAGTGCCTGCAGCTGTGTCACTCTTTCAGTCTCCACTACCTTTACTCATGAACAAAAACCCAAGATACTTAAACTCATCTGTTGGTAGCTAGCTTAGATTTAATCTCCATCTCAAGGCAATGGTTAATGATTCAGCAAAAATTACATATGCATACCTGGCTCCTTGGTGCAGAGGTGTGGTGCCATATCTGCAGTGCAGACAACTGGACTTGATTAGCAGAACCAGACAGTGAGAGGCAAGAGTGAAGGGGTGTGGTCTACTTAGCTCTTCAGAGGAAGGCATATTTGGGAACACATGAAGCAGTGAAGTTTCTCAGGTGGAGACTAGAGAAATCCCCTCCAAATGCATTGGGGAGGGGCGGGGCTACTTGGAGGGAATACCCCTTGTAGATGTGAGGGGAAACACTCTGCAGTCAGTGCATTGCATGTTCCTTCTCCAGTGCTTCGTCAGGTGCGTATGTGGAGAATTAGGGTTAAAAGCAGAAAAAGCTTGAACCACTCCTGATAGCTGTTTAAATGATAGCCCCTCTCAGTCAACCCTCGGCCTAGTAATACAGAACAAATGGACTGATTGGGCGGAGGGGGCTGGTGATTGATAGAGAGTAGGAAAACAAAAGCTAGACATGCTGTGCAGGGTAGCTGGCTTCATGAAGCCAGCACTGTGGTGGCTAAGCTTTGCTTCTGGTTTACTTGCCACCACTGTAAAGCCTTCATTAGGTTGAAGCTGCTTAATCTCCTTTGTTTGAACCAGCTCAGACTGCTACATAAATTGCTGTGTCCCAAAATGCCCTTTAGTAATCAATGTGCTAGCATAATGATCTCATACATGATATCTCTGTCCCACAAGTCTATTTTGTACAAGTGAAGTATTTTACCAGAAAGGTGTGAGGATTCTACATTTGTTATGCACTCATTTAAAGCTTAGAACAAGCACTGATTTGCCAGGAAGCTTTTAAGCTTGAGTCTAAGTAGGCCTTGCAGTGGTATCTTGTTAAGACGTGACCTACCCCATCCTTCTAAATCCTTCTAAATTTGCACTATTGCAGATTGCTCAAAGACCTTGTGTAGTCTCCCTCTACTTTTAGGTCTAGCTTGTTATAGCCCTCCACCCTTTTTTTATCCTTTCAGTTTTCCTCCCTCCTCCCTTCATTGGTTTACTTCGTATTTTTCTATATAGCATGCTGTAAAATGCTATGCTTGTGATATGATATTCAGAGCAAACAAATCTTCCAGTCAAACATCCAGGGCTATCCTTGGTGGATCTTTGACTGGATTCATCCTGTCCACCATTACAATTCAACATTTTACTTTTCAGAAGTTTTTACAATAAGGGGTCCAGGTGCCTAATGCTAGCATATGACATGACATCACTAGCAAACTACAAGAGCATATTTAGTCCCTTTAGCCTGCCAGTTTCTTCCTGATACTCATACAGTTCAGAACTTAATCATGGCACATGTTGACAATAAGTTCCCATAGTTGATGACTAGAAACAAATCTTGTGTCATTGTAATTGCCAAATAATGAGTCAGAACCCTCACCAACATTATCTTTACTGCCTGGAAGAGGAACACAGCACAGAACACTATAGCCAGTGTCAGTGACTCAGTTCAGATACCTAAGGACATTAGAGGGTAACATTACTGCCTAGTAGGATGTGACCAGTTTAAAGTATACCTCAGTGTGATCAGAGGAGGGGTCCCACTTACAGCCCCAAGCTTTCCAAAGCACCTTCCATTAGAAGGAATAACAATCAGTGGGAAGGCCTCAGTCAAGCTGACCTACATGTCCATCATTTGCAAAAACCAAGTTCCCAAATCCTATGCTTGCCCCAGCTGGGGAGAGCTCAAGCTACTCACACCTTATATCACTCTCAACAATGAACAGATATGGTCATGTGACAGTGCTGCCATGGCAGATTGGTTAGACCACTTAAGCAACCAGTTTGATCCGGAGGACCAGTCTCTGGAGTCACCTGGCGCCAGGTTGGTGATACTCAAGGCAAACAAATGTCTTTCCAGGGTTTTTTGGGGTCTGACAGGATCTGACAAGGAATCAGGTGATCTGAAGTAGGATATTCATTTGTCTGCAACCTGTGGGTTATGGATCCGATATCGGATCCGAACCGGCATGGTTTTCCAGCTATGGATCCAAGCTCTCAGCTCCTCCCCTCACCCATAATGCCCTGCTCTACCCTCATGACCTCAGATCTCGTTTGCCGCGCTGGTGACTGGATTTGTATTCATAGCTCTCAGCTAAGTGGTTATTTCTTACCTGTTAAAACAGAAAATTTTAAGTTTTTTGTGTATTTCTGTGTGAAAGTTTAGGTTTCCCTCTTTGATAGTTTTATTTTGAGTTAAATTAAGTAATTTTTTTTCCCTCCCCTCGCTGTTGCGTAGAGTGTGTGTGTTGGGCCTGTGTGTCTTTTTGTTTAAGTTACTTTTAGTAGCTTTATAGATTATGGCTGATCAGCCTAAATCTATTTTCTCAAAATGCTCCGAGTGTGGCCATAAGCTCTCACCGGCTGATGGCCACACTCGGTGTGTTAAGTGTCTCGGGGTTGAACACCTCACATCTGGTTGTTCCATTTGTGCAGGGTTCAACCCCAGGGCACTGAGGGAGCGGAGGTCCAAGCTTGTCTTGGCGGGTTTTTACCGCCAGACTCGGCCCCGGCCTCCCCTCCTTCGGGAACAACTGTGGCTACGGTTGTTCCCCCTGTGGCACCCCTCCTCCTCCTGGGACTCAACCTCCCATTTCTGGAGAGGAGAGGGATGCTAGAAAAAGGACGGAGGAGAAGCACCACAAGCGGCGGGCCGAGACCTCTGTTTCGGCCCCGCCAGCCAAGCGGGCTTCTCCCCCGGCTCCGTTGTCGGCTCGGTCTCCTCCTTCTCGGCTCCGGTCCCCTGTGTGCTTTTCACCGGGTCCTGAGGAGGAGGAGACCCGATCTCCGTCGAGGCTATCGAGGAGGCACTCCAGGCCTACCTCGGTAGCCTCGTCGAGATCTACATATAGCCTTTCTGATGCTGATCTGGACCGGATGATGAGAAGGTTCATCCAGGCCCAGATGCAGATGGGAGTGCTCTTGCCTCCCCCCCCTCTGGGGAGCTCAACACCCTTTTAAGCCTATTGCTCCTTCTCGGACCCGCTATCCGGGTTCGGAGCGGCTGGAGCCGAGCAGCTGGGGAGGGGGGGGTGGGTCGGCGCCGATAGTACTTGGTACTTCGGATCCGACCCTGCCCTCGAGTGCGTCGGATCCGACCTCTGGGAGCCTGGATCCGAGCCTCGGATCCGGGGGGATCAGTGCTCCTTCGGCGCCGTCTGTGTCGGAGCGTACTGTCCTTCGGATCCGGCGCTTGGCGCCGGCTCCGTCCACTCTTCGGATCCGAGGGGAGCCGATTGTCGGATCCTTTGGTCGAGGTCGGCTCCCCTTCGGCTTTTGATGTAGTGGAGAGGGCTCTGTTGAGGGTCTCCGGACCCCCGGCACTTGTTCCGGCTCTGTCCCGCGCTCCCTCTGCACTGGGCCAGGCTTCCACCATCCGGCCCCTGGGACAGCCCGTTTTTGTGCCCCAAGTTGCTCCTATGGAGCAAATTGCTGCTTGCGAGGACTCCTCTGACAGCCCCCCAGAGGAGGTCCCTCGCAAGCATACGTGCAAAAGGAGGCACATTGACTCCCCCGAGTCTCTCACAGAAGACACGGACTTGGAGGAAGGGGAAGGCTCCCACGGTCACCCCCTGAGGATGTCTCCTTTGGAGACATCATGGAAATGCTCCGTATAAGGGGGGGGTGGTCTGCCCCCAAGTCTTCCTCGGACGAGTCCGTGTTCTTGGAGGCATTTGAAGCGGGCCCGTCTACCTCTTGGGTGTCCCCCCTGCCGACCCCTGGTGGACCTTATTACCACCAGGGCGTGGAAGGAACCGGACACCGTGGAGCCAATTCCCAAGAGACCGGATAGGATCCTTAGTCCGCCATCCGACCGGACCCATTGGAGTAAGGTGCTTCCGGTAGATGCCATGTTGACGGCGGTGGCCACAAAGAGGGAACTGGCTCAGGAGAGTCCCTCAGTCCACCCACCGAGCAAGGAGTCTCGGATGATGGACCGCTTGGGGAAGCGGATGTTTAGTTCGGCGACCTTCTCGGTAAGGGCGCTGAACTATTTGGCACATGTCATTAGGATGCAGCGAGATCTTATTAAAGAATACGCTGCATCCCCAGTCCATTTCGGAGGAGGACAGAGTTCTGCACTCCACCCGTATGGCCACTCTTAGGTCAGTTACAAATACTTCTATGCGGCTACTCTCCCATGCAACGGAAGGCGCCGCTAGAGCTGCGGGACAGGACTGGTCACTAGACGTCAGGCCTGGCTCCGTCCTGCGATTTTTCTGAGCCCTTCAAAGCGTCGTTTGGAACGCCCCTTTGATGGTTCTGCTCTGTTTGGCAAGACCGTTCGCGACGTTGACCCAGAGCGAAAAGGACGGAAGACGCTGTCTGCCGTCGGAATCCGCTTCTCTGCACCCCAGAGGCCCTATTCTAGGAACCAAAAGGGTCAGAAGAAGATGTGGTTCCGAAGTCGCAGCAGTCCCAGCCTGCTCCGGACAACCAGTCCTTCCGTGGCAGAGGAGGACAGGGAGGACGCCGCCCTAGAGGCAGAGGGGCTCCCAGAAACTTCGGGTCCAGGGAACCTTTCTCTGAACGGCCGCAGCAACCCTGAGGGTTGCCCGACTGCTCTACTCTGGAGGCAGTCGGGGACGTTCCTGGGCACCTAGCGGCATGGGAGTCCATAACATCGGACCGCTGGGTTCTCCAAATCATATCCAGAGGATATCGCATTCCTTTCCTTTACCTTCCAAAGTTGAAGTCCCTCCCAGACGTCCCACCCGGTCAACGGGAGGCCGCTTTGGCAGAAATTGGCCATCTGCTAAAGAAAAGAGCCATCCAGCCCGTTCCCCCAGACCAGTTCGGATCAGGGTTCTACTCCAGATTCTTTTTAGTGCCAAAAAAGACGGGGGAACTAAGACCAATCCTAGACCTCTCTCTCTTGAATCTGGCAGTCCCCAAAGAAAAATTCGAATGGTCACTCTGCAATCTATTCTCCCCTTCTGGGAGAAAATCACTGGATGTGCTCGATAGACCTCAAGGACGCGTACTACCACATCCTGATGGACAGGCGCTCCAGGAGGTTTCTCCGCTTCGGCTGGGAGCCAGTCACTACCAGTTCGGGTCCTTCCCTTTGGTCTCACCACAGCCCCAGGGTGTTCACCAAAGTATTAGCAGTGGTAGCGGCCCACCTGAGGCTTCAGGGGTGCAGGTCTTTCCCTACCTGGACGACTGGCTTCTTACGCCCCAACAAGGCATCTACTTCTATTGGCGAGACTCCTTTCTCCATCTTGCTCCCTTTCTGGGCATCACAATAAATACAAAGAAATCCAACCTGGCCCACACAGCTCTTAGATTTTATAGGGGCCAGGCTAGACACAAGGAGTTTACGAGCCTTCCTCACTGCGGACAGAGTTCTAAATCTGCAGCTCCAGGTGCGGGCCATTCTCCATTCAAGTTCTGCTCCAGCGGAGTTGGTCCTGAGGGCTCTAGGGTCCATGGCATCGGCTATAGCACTTCTTCCTCTTGCCAGGCTCAATATGCGCATTCTACAGTGGACGCTCTTAGTACAGTGGTCATACCTTGCTCTCCCCATGCATCATCCCATAGCGATCAGCAAGGCTTGCAAGCGGTCCCTCTTGTGGTGGCTCCACTCCCCGGATCTCCACAAAGGCCGCCCATTTTGTGCTTCTCCCCCTCTCGCCACGGTGACCACGGACGCCTCCCGCCTCGGGTGGGGGGGGCACTTTGCGGTCCGGACCGTCCAAGGCACTTGGAACGATTCAGAGACCTTACTGCATATCAATGTTCTAGAGATGAGAGCAGTGCTCTTAGCGTTGCTAGCACTTCAGGACTTTCTTCCCTTGGGAACAATTGCAATTCAATCGGACAACATGTCTGTTGTCTGGTACATCAACAAGCAAGGGGGAACAAGGTCTTACCCTCTTTGTCGAGAGGCCATGAGAGTTTGGGAATGGGCAATCTCCACCAATCGCTTTCTAATAGCAACGCACATTCCGGGTCGGTCCAACATCCTAGCGGACAAGCTCAGTCGCACCATTCTGACCCCTTACGAGTGGTCTCTCAATTGTCAAGTAGCGGAACGCATATTCGCACGGTGGGGAACCCCTTCATGCGATCTTTTGCTTCTCCCTCAAACACCAAGTGCGACAGTTTTTCGCTCTAATACCTCCTCCCGGAGGTACCCCAAGAGACGCTCTGGTGCATGCTTGGCCACCCGGTCTTCTGTATGCCTATCCACCCTTGCCTCTGATGCTCCAAGTTCTTCAGAAAGCCTCTCGGGTGGGTTGCAGAATGATTCTCATTGCTCCATTCTGGCCTCGACAGATCTGGTTCCCCTTCCTAAGGTCTCACTCGGTGAATCCTCCTTGGATTCTAGATCCCATCCCGGATCTGATATCCCATCCATCCTGCATTCCTCCTCCGAATCTGGACAACCTGAAGCTGACCGCTTGGCTGCTCCAGTTCCACTCTTGATAAGGACTCCCGGTATTTCATCACCGGTTAAGGCAATTTTGGTGGCAGCTCATAAACCATCCACTAGAAAGGTTTACCGAAGCAAGTGGAAACGTTTCTCTTTGTGGGCGGAGCGGCAAGGCCTGAATCCCTTCACGGTTCCTCTTCCTTTAGTGCTTGACTTTCTAACCACTCTCTTTAACGATGGTGCCAGCAGTTCCACAGTCAAAGTACAACTGGCGGCAATTTCTCACTATCACATTGGCCATGACTCTAATCCTCTTATGTCAGCCAAATTGTGTAAAATTTTTCTTAAAGGTACTTTTCTTCTCAGGACCCCTATAAAACAAGCAGTTCCTCCTTGGGACCTCTCTCTGGTCCTACAGGCCTTGACCGCCCCTCCTTTCGAGCCAGCGGCTACGGTGGATCTCAAATTCTTGTCCTACAAGACAGCCTTTTGGTAGCCATTACATCGCCAAGAGAGTTTCTGAACTTCAAGCATTATCAGCTAAACCTCCTTACTTGGTATTTCATCCGGACCGTGTCTCCCTCAGGACCAACCCGTCCTTTCTTCCTAAAATCGCTTCTGAAGCAAACATCAATCAGTCCATTAACCTCCCTGTTTTCTTCCTAAATATGAAAACAAAGGTGAATATAAGCTACATTCACTAGATGTTCACAGGCAACTTAGATTTTATCTGAACAGGACAGCTGGTCATAGGCAATCCAACCAGCTGTTTATTTCCTTTGCAAAATTCAATTTGGGCAAGCCAATCTCTAAAGTTTCTCTGTCCCGCTGGATTTCACAGTGCATTTTATTGGCTTATCAAGCTTCAGGAAGGCCCGCACCGGAGGGTGTTCATGCCCATTCAACCCGGTCAGTATCTACCTCGGCAGCCTTCAAGGCTAGGATTCCTCTAGATGATATTTGTGCAGCAGCCACGTGGGCTTCATCTCATACGTTTATTTCCCACTATAAGTTGGATCTTGCATCTAGGGTAGAGCATCCTTTGGCTCAAGGGTGCTCGAATATCCTTCCATGATGGCCGCCCAAGATTCAGGTAGCTGGGGACTCTGTCCCACAGGTTGCAGACAAATGAATATCCTACTTCAGATTTAGAAGTTATGTACTCACCATAACGTTCCATCTGAGTAGGTGTATTCATTTGTCTGCAACCATCCCCCCTCCTATCCCCCTGGCCTTTCAGTTTCCTGCATATTCTATGTTACCCTTTTTAGGGTGTTGTTGCTTTGGCAAACTCGATCTGAGGTCATGAGGGTAGAGCAGGGCATTATGGGTGAGGGGAGGAGCTGAGAGCTTGGATCCATAGCTGGAAAACCATGCCGGTTCGGATCCGATATCGGATCCATAACCCACAGGTTGCAGACAAATGAATACACCTACTCAGATGGAACGTTATGGTGAGTACATAACTTCTAATTATTATCTTTGAGATGGGTAAGGAAAGTGATACTTTATGACACCCCTCCTTTTCAGAAAGTTTAAGGTTCAGTATTGTCTTGGTTTAATTTTTCTACATTTTTTTGGTTTCTAATACCATGACATGAATGGACCCCATTACTAAGTCAGAGTATAATTAAAGTTCATAAAATTACTATTGTTTCAGTCTCTGATGTTAGCCAAAAGTGCTCTTTGCAGCACCCGCAATGTGCCCCAAATTGACTCCTTCTCCAATTCATGCAGAGTTACATGTATTGGTAGTATATCTAAATATGATTGTAGATTATTTTTATTAGACCCATTGCTCCTACTACTGCTGGAACTGTATGTGTGTCATTCTTCCACATTGCTTTCATTTCTGCCTGCAAATACTGATATTTTATAACTTTGTTTCTCTCTGTTCATAGATTCTTTTTTATTAGACCTATTGCTCCTACTACTGCTGGAATTATCTGTGTGCCTTTCTTCCACATCACTCTCATTTCTGCCTGCAAATACTGATATTTTATGCTTTTGTGTTTCTCTGTTCATGGGACACTGTAATCGCTAGGTGTAACAATTTCAATGATCTTAAACCTCCCTAAATCACACATAATAATCCTAGGACAAATCAAAGAACTGTGTTCCAGTTACCGCCAAAATGTTACTATGACCAATAGTGACATAGAAACTTGTAGCAGGTTTTGGAAAACTATTATCACAACAAAGAAAACTATTACTAATTCATATAAAATGATAAATGAAATCAAATACCAGAAAGACCTCCCCTTCTCTAACTACTGGAGAAAAATTAAACTATCCATAGATGATCAGCAAATAAGCCAGGCAATCAATCTAACACTGAAGAATATACTCCTCAAAAAGTTAACATACACTTAGCTCATGATCAATAATAATGCTTATTTTACACCTGTAATTCTACACAAATTTAACACATCAAAATCACCTTTCTGCCCACAATGTAAGGACCAGATAGCTGACTTAATCCATGTATTTTGGAGCTGTAAATGTGTCTATAAACTTTGGAACTCTGTCAAGGTACAATTACAAAAAACAGGTCATCAAACATCAACATTAACTCGGGAATTCACTCTATTACACATTCTCCCACCCAACATACCAAGAAAACAAGGAAATACACTTTTAACAATTTTCCTACTAATGAAACTGTATATAGCTTTTGAATGGCTAGATACGATAAATATCTCTTGGGAGGGTTTTAAACAAGTAGCTATATAACACCTTTTAGCTCATAAAATATTAATAGATAAAAGAAACAAAAACATGAAATCCAGAGAAATTTGGGAAACAACCTTTAATATCATATTAGCATAATTCATCACACAGCAACTTAGAAATACACTATAATGGAACCAAAGAACACATACAAGTTCAGATATTAAATAATAACTTGGATATTACGAATGTATATACTGTCTATATAACTGTGGAACTAACAGTGAAAGCATCTATGTACATAGTGTAAATAGATATGTTGTACAACCTATATCCTGTGGTATTTGACATCAATGTATAACATATATATATATATATATATATATATATATATATATATATATACGGTCATGTTGTAAGATAGTTTTTATTTGTGACGTTTATTAATGTAAAAATAAAAATAAAAATTATTGAAAAAAAAAATTCAATGATCAATGCTACTTTTGTCTTTTTTTATGAACTACTGTATCCATTTTTCTTGCATCTGTTTTTTGAATTATTGGAAATGGGTGATCCCATGTGACTTACACTTCATCTTTCACTATAATGCTTTGTTGTTCAGGTTTCCAATGCTTCTCAAGTTACTTCTATATTGTAATGTTTGCACAATCCCCAATGCGACAAGCTTGACACATTATTGTGATTTTCAGTGCAGAGGCCCTCTGCCATGAGTGTAAAACACACAGCAACAAGGTTTGTGACCATTTCCAATTCTTTTTTTACAGCACTTACATTTGTCTGTTTCTCCCAAGTATTCAATGGACTTTGTAAACCAACATGCAGGTAGTCCACTACTCTGGACTACCATTATTAACCTTTCATCCTTTGGTTTCAACTCACCTCTCCTTAACCATTCCTGTGTCAAATCTTGATCAACATGTTGTTCTTCCAGGAGATCGCTATATTTCCCACTCTAGTTATGGCTTTTCCACATTTCTTTCCTTCTAATCTGATCTTTCTCTTTATATTCTTTCTTTTGTTTTTTGGCACATTCAGTTGCTGCCTGATTTTGCCTACTTCTGGTTTGATTTCCATTCTGCTTGCTACCTGAATACTACTTCTAAACTAAACAGAGAGATCATCTCATTTGAATATTGTTTGCCATTGTTTTTTACATTTGTTTCTGTTTTTCCATTTGGAGCTTTTCTCCTCGGGTCTCTACCGAAAAAGGGCTATTGCCCAGTCAGACTAACATGGTCAACAAACTTCAAACAAATAAAATAAATACATCTTCATCTTCCTCTCCTCATGTTTTAAAACTTTCATTATATTTGGATCTGATGAGGTCAGCAGATATGTATGCAGTTCCACAACTAAAGATTTATACATGTAATCAGTTTCGAGGAGGCCCACAGATTCTTCAGAGTGTAGAATATATAATCGTGGTATACAGTCTTCAGTGTCTTTCAGCTTTTCCCGGTTAGGGGTCGCCACAGCGGAACTCTGGTCCGCTAATGATTGGCAGTAGATACAGTGATTTTTATAAATCATTTGAAAAAATGTGAAGCATTTTTATTGCTTTTCTGTCCAACTGATCCAATACCTTTTGGGCCAGTCAATGACACCAAAACTGTAAGTTAAAACAGGAAGAGCAAATTGGTTTATAGCTTGGACTTTATTCCTATATGTCAGTGCTGTTTTCAATATTAGGTTTAGTTTTCTGAAGTATTCCTTATTGAATTTTATTCACATCTGTTCTTGTTTTATTGCAGATCCTTCATCAGTTCCCCACTATTTATTTGCTCCTACCTGCTCAAGTTCCTTTATATCACATTCCTGTCCTAGACAGATATTTTCTTGGTACTGCAACCTTCCTGTATTAAACGTTGTTTTTGCACATTTGTCAAGACCAAATGTCACATATATTCGGAGGAAGTTTGAACCACTTGCAGTTGTGATTTCAACTCCTCATCTGACGAACTATACAGTTTTTAAGTCAGCCATAAAGATTAGATAAGAAATCTTTAAGTAAGTTTGTTTTCTGGGAGCCAAATTATAACCAAGACCTAATCAGTTAAGTAACCAGCTTAATGGGTTAAGGGCAAGACAAAACAACAGAGGTGATGAGGAATCACCCTGGAATATCCCCCCTTTGAATTTTTATCCCTGTGATAACAATTTGTCCTTTGTCATGGGTTAATTTGCAAAGTGGTTTGCCACTGTTTCATGGTCACTGTAATGTAACTGATCAATGTAGGATGTATCATATACATCTGTGAGCACTCCTTTATCCATGAATGTGGGATGCTCTCAAATGTGTGTGTTTTTTTTTTTTTTTTTTTTGTAATCTCTTCATGCCATACTTAGATTCTTCATGTTTTTAAAATTTTCCATTATGGCTTTATTTAGCAACAAATGACCCTTTGTTCCATATGACTTTCTTTTATTATCCTTTTGTTCTATTGCCATGATTGAGTATTCTTGTAAATGACTATAAACTCTTTCTGCATCAATTCCTGCATATAGTTTGCACATTGTTGGTAGGCAAGTTGCTGTTTTTAGTTTTTAGGATGGCTTACAGGTTCACTCTTAAGGAGGAGTATCATTTTTCCTGTTGTTAACCAGGTTGGTGTCTGTTCAGGATGTGCATATAAGTAATTGTTTCTCAGGGCTAAAGGTTTGTGTAAAGATGTTAATACTTTTAGCCAGAAGTTAGGTACTGCATCTGGACCTGGGTTTTTCCATTTAGCAACTTTTCTTAATTTTGTTTCAGTTTCTCTGGCTGTTTCTTCATCCCATTTCATATCCTGTTCATTTGAACTCCTTACTGTTTTTTTCTTTAATTTTTCTATACAATCAGCATCTTTGTTATGTTCCACAGGGTCTTCATAAATATTTCTCTAAAATGTATCTATTTCTTCTTTTTTTTTTCTGGTGGTGATTTTGTTGTCCTGTATGGATTGGATTATGACCCCGTTCTTCTCCCTAAAAACAGTCCCGTGTACATTTGAATAAAGTGCTGATGACTCTACTCTGATTTGCTCAGCCACATCTCCAGTAGAGTTATGGTCAGCTACCCAGACCACCTTTAATACAATAGAAAACTGGCTTTCTGAACATCGTCTGATCCTAAATCCCCCAAAAAAACTAAAATGCTGTTATTTTCACCAACACATTGGTCTACCGCTTTCACCTTTACCATAAAATCAAATGATGGCACAATAATCTCCCCTGACCCATCTACAAAACTATTAGGTGTCATCATAGACAATAATCTAAAATTTGACCTACATGTTAACCAAACTATCAAAACCATCAATAAAAAACTAGGGTCACTTTACAGAATAAAAGCCTTCCTAACCCCTCCAGCTAAAATTGCCATAGCTCGCTCTCACCTTCTTTCAACCCTTCTGTATGCATCCCCTCTACTCTCGAATTTAAACAAGACTGTCCTTAACAAACTCTCAATTTGCTACAACCACATTGCCAGGTTTGCCACTGGGCTGCCTTTTAGGACACATCATTGCATCAATCTAAATCAGATAATACTGAATACTAGGAACAGTCCACAAAATGTAAGCACAAACACTCTCAGTTCCTATAACACGACTAGCCCAGCACAAAAGGCACCAGTTGACACGTCAGGTGAATCCTCCAAAGTTTATTACACAAAAAGGTTAAGCGCTTTCATCACACCGTGACTTCTTCAGAACACTACTAAATGCACTCCAGACACTTTTATATGCTTCATACATCACATGACATGACACATTCAAACACCTGACATACTTATCTAATTATAAAAAAATCCTTTAAAAGTGCTAAAAAACTCACTTAAAACATTCATTGATTTCCCCTATATTAACACACTTTAAAACATTCGTGCATATTTACATTCATCCTATATATAATTGTAAATGCACACCAGTATATAAAACTTATACATATTTCACAACTACTAATATGAACATTTCCATGATAAATGCAAAATAAAACTTTGTTTAAGTGACATCCCCTTTTAAACATATCAAACTCTTGTTGCCTATATTTACCCGGTATTATCCAAAATTGGTTTGATAGATATATGGTCATTAATTCCCGGGTACTCAGAGGCATTGAGTCTGATTTGCCACCTAACCTCTCTGTCGCTGACTTTCTTTTTTGTATCTCCCCCCCTCACATTATCATTAACATGTTCCAAAATTCCAAATTTAAACTTCGAACATTCTTTATTATCTTTCAAGTGCTTCCACAGGGCATTATTCTCATTTTTTTTCCTAATACTATAGTAGTGATCATAAATTCTATTGCGTAGGCATCTAGTAGTCATGCCCACGTAAAAACATGGACAGTTGGTGCACATAGCCAAATACACTAATTTTTTTGTCCTACAATTCCCCCTACTAAAATTAATTTTAACTTTATTATAGTTTTGTAGGGAGACAGTTGTGTCTTCATAAATGTATTGACATTGCTGACAGGTCCCACATTTTTTTGTTCCCTTATGTGCATTACTTGTTTTCTTGTTATCTTTCCTTTCCAGAAGACATTTCATGTTAGACCCATTCTTGTAGACAAAATAGGGCTCATCTCCCACTATTCTCAATACTTCACTGTCAGCGTTCAACACTTTCCAATTTCTCTGCACTATTTCTTTAATATCTTTACTATATGTAGAATGCTGTATA
Source organism: Protopterus annectens (assembly GCF_019279795.1). Taxonomy (NCBI): domain Eukaryota; kingdom Metazoa; phylum Chordata; order Ceratodontiformes; family Protopteridae; genus Protopterus; species Protopterus annectens. The sequence continues at coordinate 608,066,414 of NC_056751.1, read as the reverse complement.
ATACAAGCCCTCTTAAACTGCCTACTATCTACATCTAATACAGTTGTTTTGTCTCCACTTACTTTGTCTGTACCATATTTATTCCCCAATAAAGGCTTGTACTTATTTCCCCATTCCTTCATGACATATTCACTTACATCCTCAATCAAGTCCATAGGGTAACCCCTCTCCCTAAAAAATTCCTTTACCTTGCACATTTCCTCCACCACTTCATTCTCATGAGACGTCATCCGAGCCACCCTAATACATTGCCCTTTTATGATATTTCTCTTTTGGGCCCTTGGATGGCTACTTGAATAGTGCAAATATGAGTTGCTGAACGTATTTTTTCTATATATATTAGATTTAAATTTCCCATCTTCTATACTTATCCTAACGTCCAAGTAAGGTATGGTTGCCCTGTCTTTGTTGAATGTAAATTTAAAACTCTCACTACATGTGTTTAAGTATGCACAGAATTGGTCCAACTCGTCGCTGTTACCATTCCACAATACAAATATATCATCCAAAAACCTTAGGTAACATGTGACATACTTGTACCATTCAGATTTGAAGACATATTCTTTTTCCCAATCGAATACCACCAGATTGGCATATATGGGGGCACACGCTGCCCCCATAGCAACTCCCTTAATCTGCTGGTGGTATTCCCCTTCAAAGTAAATATAATTGTGCGCTAACACTGTCTCCATAAATTCCAACAATAGTACACTTTTCTCATCAGATGTCACCCCAAGACTGTGCATACTTCCATAAAATCAAACGATGGCACAATAATCTCCCCTGACCCATCTACAAAACTATTAGGTGTCATCATAGACAATAATCTAAAATTTGACCTACATGTTAACCAAACTATCAAAACCATCAATAAAAAACTAGGGTCACTTTACAGAATAAAAGCCTTCCTAACCCCTCCAGCTAAAATTGCCATAGCTCGCTCTCACCTTCTTTCAACCCTTCTGTATGCATCCCCTCTACTCTCGAATTTAAACAAGACTGTCCTTAACAAACTCTCAATTTGCTACAACCACATTGCCAGGTTTGCCACTGGGCTGCCTTTTAGGACACATCATTGCATCAATCTAAATCAGCTTGGGTGGCTTGAACTACCCAGCCTAATCCAGTATAACCAACTGATTATGGCCTATAAAATCCTCTATAATCCAGACAATACTCCTGCACTTAAAAATATTATCACCCCTATAACAATCCTAGACCGCTTGATCCTCTAACAAACTACTAATTCAGACTAGCAAAATTAATAACACAGCCGGTGATTCTCTCTTTGCAAACTCTGTAAGTAGATCCTGAAACTCTCTTCCAGCTGATATTACCTTACTTTCCACCTTAGGTCAATTTAAAACTAGACTCAAACAACATTTGTCACTTAACTGGCTATGTGAATGTATCAAGCCTGGCTAACTCTCTCTAGAATGTGTAAAAATCTGTTAACCAGTTTACTGTGTAATTTAATTTAATCCTGACTTGTGCTCAGGATTAACTGTAACCTGTGGAACTTTGTTTAACTTGCTTACTTATGTAATCTCTGTAAATAGTCTGTTTTTAATATGTAATGCTGGTATTATGTAATGCTGTATCTGCTTACCCTTGGAGCTTTTCTCCCCTAGCCTCCGCTGAAAATGGACATGCATCCAGTCGGACTATCCCGGTCAACAAATGTAAAATAAGTAAAATAAATAAAAATAAAAAGTGGATCAGGTTCTTGCATCCTTAAAGCACTGGGCTCTGCTTTTGCACTACCCTGAATCTATATGCATTCTATAAGCCCCAGCTAAGTATAGCAAGTTCCTGAGCAGGCACCTTGTAAAGTCCTGGACAGATTTGATTAAAAAAAAAAAAAACTGCTGCTTTGCCACACACTCAAGTTCATAGCTTCATAGGTAAGGTTAGGTTATCTTCCATTGCGGGACATTTTAAGCCTAGCCAGTTTCCCTTTTTGTACTCAAGTTAACTTATCCCATTTGGTGAGAGATTGGCCTTACCCAGCCCATGGTAGGTAATTGTTGTTCGTCCCTCTGTAGTATAGATGATGAACAGGTAGGGTAGTTCATTTATATATTACATAGAAACACATCAGGATGGATAGCAGCTTTACAAAATATAAACAAACTGATTAACTGACAGACTACACAGACAACATCAGAACAGCTTACTACAAAATGGCAGTCAGGCTCATACGTGCTCAGTATTTATACACTTTTGCAAGCCCCTAGAAATCTTCTTAAAGTGGTGCACACACTACATCCTCCCTCTTAAGGAATTTTCTTCTTTGAAATAAGATTAGAATAAGACATGCAATAATATATAGACATTAGAAACAACTCAGTGCTCATGTCCAAGTTGCTGTGTGTCTGTAACATGGTCTGGAAATATGACCTGCTCTAGTAACATAGTATTCAGAATTGGGTTTAGCAACAGGGACAGTCTTCGGTGAACAACTTGTATCAGGAACTTTGGGATTCATCTCAGGAACAAGGATATTCACTGGAACATCCTCAGGAATTGGAACGCTGGACAACTCACTCTGAGATAAACAGTCTTTCTCACAGGCCAGGTGTTGTGGTACAGGCTCAGGCACTGGCATCAAATGTTTCCGATTCCACAATGTACGATCTGTGCTCTGAACAAATACTCTTCACGACTCCAATCCAATCATAACCTTTGCATGTTTGCATTCTCACGGTCTCTCCTTCACGTATTGGATTGAGTGGTTTGGTGGACTTATCGTAATAAGACTTCTGGGTTAAGAGTTTCTTTAACAGATGGGCTTTCAGTGATCTGTTATTCTTAGCACTTGGAACCAATAAACTACTACTGATTGGTAAGGTAGTTCTGGCTTGTCTCAACAGAAGTCTCTGGGCAGGTGAACCAAGATGTTTATCATGAGGAACAATTCTGAGATTCAAGAAATTCAGGAAAACATCACTATTATCTCGTTTCGACTTCTCAAGTAACTTTTTCACACGTTGAACTGCATATTCTGCCAAACCATTTGACTGTGGATACTCAGGACTACTTGTAAGATGAGTAAAGTCCCACTCTTCAGCAAATCGTGTGAATTGCTGGCTAGTAAACTGCGTACTATTGCCAGAAATAACTTTGTGCAGACAACCATGAACTACAAAATGATGCTTCATCTTAATAATGACAGTACTGAATGCTAGGTTAGGAAGTAGGTCAATCTTGAGCCAATTAGAATAAGAGTCTACTAACACAAGTAATGTTGACCATTCCACTTGAAAATATCAGTGGCTCCTGTCGACCAAGGTAGTTCAGGAATCTGATTTAGCTGAAGTGGTTCCTTCTGTTGATGTGGCTCTGTACTATTACATACAGAACAAGATGAAAGTACTCCCTCAATATTTTGTGACATAGAAGGCCAAAACACTAATCCTCTCCCCCTCCTTTTTGTAGAATCAGTTCCTGGGTGGCCACAATGCAAGATAGTGATATACTCTGGTTGCAAGCACTTTGGAACAATTACTTTAGGACCCTTCATGACAATACCATTATCAGACAAAATCTCATCTCTGTATGGAAAATAAGGTTGCACTTCATGAGGTAAACTAGATTGCTTTAACGGTCATCCTCGATTGATAAAGTGGTCAAGCTTTTGTAAAACAGGATATGAGGCTGTATGACTTCTAAGCTCACTGAGACATGTGGAAGAAAAATTTCTCACTTCCATGACTTCAAAATCAAGGTTCTCATTCTCATGCTCTTCAGTGGTATTTCTGGGTGATTTGGATAAAGTATCAGTAAGATAAAGAAGTTTGCCTTTCATGTAGACAAGATTGAAACTGTACTTCTGTAATCTCACCATCTTGGGTTAGAATCTGGCTGGAGCTGAATGCATAGGCTTTCTCAAAACAGTGACTAGAGGTTGGTGGTCTGTTTCAATCTGGATAGGTCTACCATAAATATAATCATGGAACTTTGAACATGCAAACACAATTGCCAAGAGTTCTTTGTCTGAGCATACTGCCTCTCAGTTTGGGTTAGAGATCTGGATGCATAGGCAACAGGTTGACCCTCTTGAAGAATGACTGCACCAAGACCAAATTTCGAAGCATCACAGGAAATAGTAACTGGTTTGTGAACATCATAGTATCTGAGAGTTGGTGGACTGGCGATTCTCTGTTTCAGGACATCAGATGGTCTTTGGTGATGTTCCAACCATGACCAGGATACATCTTTACGTGTCTGCTAGTTGGCTTACATCTGAAATGAACTTGCCTAGGTAGTTAACCATGCCAAGAAAACATTGTAGGGCTTGAATATTGTCTGGAGCTGGCATCTCAAGAATAGCTGTTTGCTTGGAATGGTCTGGTCGTAAGCCTGAACTGGTAAACAAGTGACCAACATAAGTAACTTCTCGTAACCTGAACTTGCACTTCTGATTATTCAGCTTAAAATTCACTTGACAAGCTATTTCCAGAATGTTCTCGAGGTTTCTGTCATACTCAGCCTCACCATTACCTCCTATCAAAATATCATCTACTATAATATGGATAGCAGCTTTACAAAATATAAATGAACTGATTAACTGACAAGACTACACAGACATTCATGCTTACATCTCAACAGCTTACTACAAAATGGCAGTCAGGTACGCAAGTACTCAGTATCTGTACACTTGTGCAAGCCCCTAGAAAGCTTCTTAAAGTGGTACACACACTCACACACACACACTCACACACACACACACACACACACACACACACACACACACACACACACACACACACACACACACACATCTACGGTAATTATATATTATCCCTAATGAGAATAACTGGATTCATACCATAGATAATTTAAGGGGACCCATGCATGAGCTAAAACATTTAGGAACTGCCTCTGTCCATTAGTAGTACAGGAGACCGTCCTAGGGTAAATTTTCTGTTTCCCATCCATAGATCCAAGCTGCACTTGAACATAGACAAGGATGAACTTTGTTTTATGTGGCTGGGGAGTCTGTTTCAGGGCAGCAGTATCCCCTGTGAGATACACCTCTCCCTCTTAACCATTCTATTCATGTTGCAGACGAGGTTTAGATCCCGTATTTCTGATGCCATTTGACTTGCTGATATGCAGTAAATCCAACTGTCTTGGGTAGGAAAATGCCTTGTATGCCAGAAACCGGTCACCTCTTAAGCAGTCTGTAGGATACTGAGTATAATGACGGGGCTTTGAGTTGGTGCATGTAAGACATGTTGTTTAGGCCTTGTATCCTTTTAGTAAGGTATTTCTGTGGGCTTTCCAGTTGTTGCGTGTGTCTGGACAAATACATGGCAAAGGGGGCATTATATTCAATGACTGATCAGGGCTGAGTAAAAGGGGATAATGACATTCTTAGGTCTAGACACATTCCCTTTGTTTATAAGCTGTGCAATACAGAAGGACATTCTTACAACAATGGACATATTTTGGCCAAAAGTTAGGTCACTGCCTACATAAGTTCCCAAATCTCAAAGTACTGTGTCAACTCTTAGGGGTGTATTGTTAATGTAGTAGTTCCCTAGGATAGATGACGTCCCAAAGGATACAATAATGCATTTTTTTGCATTTAGTTTCAGTCCATGATTTTGGCACCAATTATTTATTTGGGACAAACCTTACTACAGGATTGAGAAGTCATTTAGGGATTCAATTACTGCTCCTGTCTTGCAGTCATCTGCAAACTTAGTCTGCCAGATTCCTTTGGTATTGGTTTTTACTTCAGAAAAACAGGACAGGTCCCAGCACAGAAACCTGAGGGATACCATTGCTGACTGCTCTTTTTGTGGAGGTAACTTCTCCTACTTAGATTTCCTGTGCCTTATCTATGAGCTGCCATTCCAGCACGTGACTGGAGTAGTTTATTCCCAGTCCCCTGAGGGGGAAATTGTGTCAAAAGCTTTGGCCAAGTCTATGTATGTGTGTCTTGTCAGTAACTTACACAGACACACACACACACACACACACACACACACACACACACACACACACACACACACACACACACACACACGGTTTATTAACTCACGTATTTTTATGAGGTGAGAAGAAACTGGAATATCCAGAGAAAACATTGTCAGTCACAGGGAGAACAGGCATTCTGCATACAGACATTGATCAAAAGTCAGGATTAAATGCTGACCCTAAAGCTTTGAAGCAAAGACCTTAACCACTGAACCACCATGGTGTGTTGCTTCAATGTCTATGGTCCCATTACATCAGAAATATAGTTTGACTATCTTAATCCCATTTTGTTTCCCCAGTATTATTGATTCAAAGATGTCCACATTACATAACAATAGCACCACCCCAAGATTTATCAATAGTGCTGTAAAAGGCAGTTTTTAGTGTGTAGATGTGGGGGTGGTCAATCCATCCAAAAATGCCTCATCAGATACTCTACTGTAGAACTCATAAAACAGCCACATATGAAACTGGAATGTTTAGTGTGGAAAGAATATAGAAATGTCATCTTGGCAACACCGGTGGTGTTGGTATTGTGACAACTCCACATAAACCCGGGGCAGTAACTAAGGAGCCTCAATCCTCACCACTATCTCTGGTAAGGGAGCATCACTGAAAGCAGGGATATAAATCCACAGTTTCCCCTAAGAGTACACAGGGGACAGGTTCCAAACCTGGGACTGGATTATATGCTTCACTCCAGGTCCCCAAATGAGTCTTCAGACTAACCACTGCAGAGCACTGTGTCCCGGTTCTAGGTATTTGACACACTCACTCTTAAATATTTGATATTTACACATGCAAACATTCTTGGGAAAGACTGGCACAGATTTACCTGCTATATTCTCTTTCCTAAATTACAAGGTAATGGCTGCCACCAGTCAAATACCACGATACCCTTCAAAAGGGGTGTTGAATTATACTGGGTAAAATAAATATTGATATAATGGTAGCATGTAATCCAAGCAGTAAGGCTTTTCAGAGAGGCCCTGGTGATATCACAATAAGCATAAACATTCTCAGGTTACTAAATGTACTTTCTAAATAACCAGCCACAATAAAAGGTAGTAAAATATTTATTATACAATGACTGGCCATTACTATTCCAAAACATGCACGCTGATTGGCCAGCGTGCCAGTTGTAAATCCGACAATATACCAAAGGAAAAGGTCGGGTCTCCCGGACTTTTTTTTATGTTGGTATATTGTCCAAGTTTTAAGTTTTTTTTTTTTTTTTTTTTTAATAAAAAAAAAAAATAAAGCTGTAGTCCTGACTACGCACATACGAGAAAGACAGCATGAAGAAAATAGTAGGAAAATCAGGTACGGTATTTAAAATTAAATACACGTACCTGATTTCCCTTGTATTTTCTTCAAGCTGTCTTTCTTGTATGTGTGGAGTTGGGAGTGCAGCTCTCCTACCCCTAAATTGCCACAAACCAATATAAAATAAAAAGAAATTACAGAAAAACGGAGCAACGGAGATCTTCTTTTCTCCATTGTGTACTTTCCTGAGCACTGATGTACTGGGTATGCATGGGAACGCAAGTTCCAAATGCATGCACAGTACATCAGCAATTGCAAAACGGAGCTGTCCAGCGGCAGAAGGACAGCACGGTGCCTTTATACAAGGGCATTATTTAAGAAAAGTATAATGTCATTGTATAACAGCAATAACCCACTTCTGGGTGTGGGTAATGCAGGATTTACCCACGGTTGTCTTTGTTTGGTCATTCAGGCTTCGCCCTCATGACCAAACCACACCATCCGTGGGTAAATCCAGCATTACCCACAGCCAGGTGTGGGTTATTGCTTTAATAATAAATAAAATGATTTAAAACATGTATACACTGAATAATCGATTCCAATAAACCACAGAGTTTCACACACAGAAATTATGAAAATAACATTTTATGACATATTTCACACTGATTGTAGAAATACTCTATCTAACTATAGTTCCCTAACTATCTAAAGATTAACTGTCCCTGTCTAAGCTAATTAGCTCAGCAAGGCAAGATGATACTCTTACTTCTGCCAGACAAGATAAGAATTTATGCCCACTCTTCTGGCTGTTGTCTGATCCTCAGCAACTGGAATAACAACTCCTACTATTATTGCTGAACAGCTCTGGAAAACAAACCGAATGATAAGTACCGATTTGGAAAACAACAACTGGACAACTACAACTACTACTGAACTTTTAACTGACTCAGAACCTGCTTTTATAGCAGATTTTTTTTAATTCACAAAAAGCTTTTATAAGAATTCTACTCTCTCATATCAGGCTTTAAAAAGTAAACAAAACAGCTGCTGTGGAGATTCTGTTCCTTTCAGCTCTGGCACAATGATGACATCACATCTTGGTCAGCTGACTGGCATAACCTGCATTCGGAATTCTTTTTTACATTTGGTCAGCCAGAAGAACACTGTTTGTCTCAAACATTTTACATAAATCAAAGTAATAATAAAAAAACATAAACTTGTTTACAAAATTATAGCTAGTCATGCTGGAATATATAACACAGGGTAATTTACAATTATTTACAAATATTTACAAAACTTCATTCAGTCATGGTAGCATCAATAAGAATATCTAATATCATCAGGTATAATGCATCCACTTAATTAGCAGTAGTCAGTTTTGCTATTAATTTGCTGTTAATAATGCATTTTTGAAATAACTGTTTTCATTACAGTGGACAGTTTCGAGTACTTCCATTTGCAGCTGTTAATACCTGAACCTTTGTAACAATTTGCTGTGCTATTTATGGTATAATGAATATAATAAAATAGAAGAAGAAATGACATATGTTCCATAGGAGGCATCCCCTGAATTTATGAGTGGTGAAGACCTAACAAATCTTTGCTTTCAAACGTGACATCAGATAACCCATTGAGTCTGATTTCCCTGTGTTCTTGTTGTTGCTTCTGAACTGAAAAAAAAAATCCATTGAAGCAGTCTGTAAAAGTAAACTGCACTTATACTACCCTCCCTCTGGGCAATCATTGCCTCATAACCTTTGAAAGCCCTTAACTGATTATTTAGGTTTAGTGCAATGCATGTCTTCACCACAACACTGAAAGTATAAGTAAACGTAGTCAAACAATGCATGACATGAATATGCAAAGAATCATACACTGTGCAGAGATCATATAAAATACTACCTAATGGGAGCTGATGAGGTTTGCCTACATGCCATGCATAATTTTTCTTTAGACACTCTGTGAATCTTATGAAATCATTTATGGCAAGCCTATGTTCTGTTAGAAAGTTGTGAAATGTGGCTTAATATGCAAATAATACATTACATAGCATGGCAGGAATTAAAAAACACATTTATAATACAAATAGCACAACTCTGCAACATAGTGCACTAAGTAGATTGTAGTGCAGCAAAGTGAGTTGTAACCCCCAGTGGATACATCATCAGTAACTGGGTGACATCTGGCTCTGGTGTTCACTTAGAATGTACCACAAGAGTCACATGCAGAAATGGAACAAACATACAATGCTTCATCAAAAGAATACAATCGTCTCACCTGAAATTGCTAAAGTATAATATTTCTAAGGAAAATGTGATTACCTGCCAGGCAAAACATCACTGTAATAAAATAAAGTTTGGACAGTCTTATTATGTTCAAGAAAGGCCTGCAAGCACAGTATGTATCCTGAAACCCTGAGTCTGCAGAATTAGTGCAAGAAAAGTTTAAAGTAGAACTACATGGATCCCATAAAATTAAATAAACTGTAAACATGCTGGTGTCATCTGACTTTGGCATTTAGACCTTCACAACATCACACATTTTCAAGACACATTTTAAATGCAGAAGGTTTTCAGGGGTGCAAAAAGTAAACCAAATTGCATTTTCAAGCTTTTTAAATAATAAAGTTAATTGCAATACAATAGTATATTCTGATAATCAGTTTAGAGACTTTATTTCAGCTATGCAGAAAGTTTCATGATGCTCAAATGCCATTTACTAGATTATGAATATTCATTATAGTGGGACATAGCAAAACTAATACAATGCTTAGGCTGTTCAGTACTAGAAAATGGCTCCCTATTGAAAAGCTGAAACACTTAATACAGAAAAACAGAATACATGGACCAAAATGTGGAAGGAAATATAAGATAGATGCAGATATAGCAGACCTTGGCTGACAAGACAAATGCTCAAAGGGTTGCAGGAAAGGGAATGGAATACAAAAGAGAACAATGACATAGCCAGAAGTACTTAGGAGGAGAAGGATATCGATCAGGAAGAGTGAAAGGTGGTCAAGTGAAGCTGCTAATCCTAAACACATGAAATGGCAGACATAAAGTTCAGCAGAAAAAGCATTACTGCTTTGCACATGCAAGTCTAAATACAGGCCCAGTGGAAGCAGGGCAGGGGACACATGACATAGGAGAAGTACAGCACAGTAGACAGAAACACAGAAAGGAAGGCTACTGGAACTTTCTACAGTGCCATAAGGAAAAGATAACGTAAGTACAAATACACAAATGTAAAACAAAAGGCATAGTGCAAGATCTACCCATGGAGATGTCCAAACAGAGTGGAGTGCAGGCCCACAGCACGTTAAACAACACACAAAGAGGAAAAGGCATTAAAAATTAAAACATCAGTTGCAAGCAATTAGTTCCTATGGAAAGTATGTCACGCACTGACTGGGTAAGAGGGAGGGAACTATAAAGGGGAGTACCAGAACAGTGGAAATGTGCACAATCACCTCTGTAAACCCCTTGGAGGGAACATCAGAGGAGGCAAACATACTGCCCCAGGACATGCTGGGGAGGTGTGCATGTATATGTATATCTTTATAGCTAGGTAGCTATATATATATATATATATATATATATATATATATATATATATATATATATATATCCCATTCAGAAGCTGAAGTTTTCAGAAAGTTGAAATTCATATGGTTGAGACCATATGACTGACTTTCCGAAAACTCAAACTTTGAAAAACAACAAAAATCTACTTTTTTTTCTATGTTTTTACAGGGGGCGGAGCCCCCCACCCCTCCCTGCATATTATATACACCAACTCCGAGCTCGCACTACAGTGGAAAAAAAGATAAGTTCCCCGATCCTCACTCTACCACGATCTCCTTTCAAAAGCTTTGAGTTTTTGGAAAATCAATCATATGGTCTACAACCTGCTGTCTGAAATACTACATCATATGGTTGAAGAAATGGAAGTAAGTTTACAATCAAACTATGTCCTAAGTGATTTTGAAAAGGCAGCCATAAATAGTGTGTTCCCTAATGCAGAATACATGGATTGCAATTTACCCATAGCCAAGATACTTTGGCAGTTTGTCTTGCAATGGTATTTCACATTGCATTATGGAACCAATCCTACATTTGCATTGTGCATAAAATCAATCCTGGCACTAAGTTTGCTCCCTGTAAATGACATTTCCTGTGCCTTTGTCCATCTGTGTAGCAGGGCACTGCCTTGAGATAGTACCAGTATTTGAATATGTGGCATGAAATGATTTCCATGGCTGAACAAGATAAATGGGAATAAGACAAGGCAAAACTAATATGCTGCTAGTACAGTACCCACTGACATTCTGGATTGCATATGAATTACTGTGATTTGGCTACCCCAAAATACAAAATAGCACAGTGTCCTGACACAGAAGGCTGTGGTTACTTTTTTGTCAGAAGAGTGTGTCAATAATCACCTAGTTGCGCACCCTACACGTGGAGCAAAACAGGTTCAGTGGCATATATCAGGCAGTCAGGAGGGATGAACCAAAATCACCACCAAGAAAGCGATGTGCTTATCAGCATGAATGTCTGCAACACCTGGTGCAAAACTATTAAACCTGCAGCTTAGACGCCTACCTGTGCACGACAGCACAACTACTACCTGTATGACTTTCTGGAATGTTACCCCAATGTAGCCATAATAAGGTAACATCCATTGTACTATTACTAACCAAAACAACTTACAACTTTCAACATGCATACAAATTAATACTCATAGATGTGGATAAACAATATGATACTTATCTCTATCCCCTTTGAATGGCTGTTTAACTGAACTGTCTAGAAAATACATCATCTAATGGGATGTGTGTTCACAAAAACATTGCAACACAACATGTGCTCATCTCATCTGTTCATATTCCACTTGCCTTTACAGGACCAGGTACTGGGGAAGCTTTCCTCAATCCTTGAGTCTGGACTCAAGGGAAATCTAGTTAAGGCTCTGGCTACAGCTTTAAGAGTGGGCTTTCATGTAGTCCCTGCAAATTGAGCTGTGTTGACAGTGTGAAGTGTTGGTAGGGAGGAATGTAGCCTATAGTTACAGTGCATGAAAAAGGCCTACAATATTTACCACATCTGGAATGGACTATCCAGAGCAGAATGAAGAGGGAAGTGACAGCAGCAAACAGAATGCTGCTGCTTATCGTCAGACAGACAGACTTCTTTGTTTTTGAAAAAGTTTTCATTAGATTTTAACTGAACAAATTGATCATGAAAGTAATTGTATTTAGAAATTTGTGAGCATAAAGAAAGAATGATATGATCAAAAACAACTATTTACAAGAGTGTCTACTAACAGTGACAATTCTCAAAAAATTCCTATACATTAAAATTGATATGAGTATAGCTATTTTTTATCAAGCAGTTCCTTGAAATTTGTCCACATATTATAGTAGGAGGTGATTCTAGTAGATCTTGATTTAATGGTGATCATTTCCAGATGACATACTTTGGTTGCAATATTTGTGAATTCTTTGAAAGAGAGTGTAGCTTCATTCTTCTAACTCTTGGCTATAACTTTCTTCACAATTAATAAAATGGACCATGATTGAGGGTATTTCATTCTTTTAACACAAACAGGAATAGGGGTATTGAAAATAATTAATGACTTAGATAAAGCAAAATTGTCCCCAAATAAAGCCTGTAAAAAAATTAATGTTATTCCAATAAGGTGTAAGTACAACATAATCAAAGAACATGTGTTGCCAATCTGCTTTAAGCTCCTGTTTACATCTCCAACAAACGTGCTTCTTTTTAAACATTAATTCTATTTTATGAGGTGTGAAGAAAGATCTATGCAAGAATTTCCAAGTAAAAAGTTTCCATTTAAGAGAAAAAGTTGCCTGTTTGGAAGATATTAAAAATTATTTTTCTATCCTCTTCATCTGGAGGTCTGTCTGTTATTAATATGAGTAAAATAGTTCCAATAATTGTCATTGCAACTTTTTGTTTCTTTTCTTACCACTCTATATAATTTGGATAAGAGACCCTCTCCCGGTGTGTTTTTTTGCATCAGTAATATTAAAAAGTTTGTTAATTTTGGGATAAGATCTCTTACCCTTGGTTGCATTAACTTAATTTTTCCCTTCTACATATTGTGTGCAATATTCTTGCAGGATTCTTTAGGTAATACACCTAACTAACCATCTTTGCTTAAATCATATTTACTTATTATATAATCAACAGAATGCAGATTTTCATTATTCATTAGTTGAAACCAATATATCAGTCTTTTTTCTTTAAATGTAATCATTGTGTGTAACTTTGAAGTGAAAATATTATTTTCAGCATATGCTGTAGGGAAAAGAAGAAAAATCCATGCCTAATATGTTGGATTGCTATAAATTAAGTTTCTAAAGGTATTTAATATAGTAGAAATAAAATAAAAGTCAGTTGTATGGTGACCCCTTTCTAAAAAGTAATCTTTTAGCAACAAATGTAAACTGTTGTGTAGTATAAGATTATGATTAGCATTTATGTTACATTTAAATTTTATGAAAAGGAATCCTAGAAACTCTTTCTACCTGGCTATGTAACTATTATTTATCCAAATAAATATTGTTTTTATTATTGATTATAAAGAATCTAATTCTAGATCTGGTAGTCTAATCCCTCCTGCTGTTCAGTCCCTTATGTGATTATTTAAGGCAATTCTTGTTCTGTTGGGGAACCAAAGTCATTTTAAAATGAATGTATTAAATTATTTAATACATGTTTTAGATGGAAGTAAAGATAATGATTGAATAACATATAATATTTTTTGTAAAATAATCATTTTGATTATAGATAGTCTCTATTCCATTGTGAAGAAAAAATGTTCCATTTATTTATTAGATTCTTTATACTGATTATGCTATTACTGTAGTTGTAATTTATTGTATTATTAACATTATCTGTTATAATTACTCCCAAATAGTTCATTTTTCTCTCTTTGGCAATGTATTTAGTAAATCTATCATTTGCCCTATCCATATTGGCATTTATGGGTAGTATTTTTGTTTTGTTATCATTAAAGGAGAGACCAGATTTTTTGGAACTCCTCTATTGCCTTAAAACAGCTGAAAGGAAACTACCACTGTCACTCAGTGTCAGAAGAATGTCATCAGCAAATTAGATTTTAGAAACCAAATTCACATTTATGCTAATGCCTTTTATGTCTAAATTTGTCCTAATAAAATTAGCAAAAGGTTCCATAATTAGAGTGAAAAGTAGGGGAGAAAGAGGACATTGGACAGGTATGCCAATTTGGTGCTTACCAAGAGGGAGGACAGTGTTGTGTTTACTGATCATTCTTTTAAGAATAATTTGTTGTATTATAAGCACTTTGTAGATGATATATTTGTGGGAGGGTACGAAAGACTCACTACATACATTTGCTCAATATATGGAAACTAGTAGTTCATGTTTTAGATTCACCATGCATAGCTCAGATGAACATATTGATTTTTTGGTTCCCTATTAGAAGACTGAAGATGCATTCTTTTGAATGCATCTTGGTCGAACTCAAAAGCCTGAAACGGCAAAATATCGAAATGGCTTTTAAGCAAATTCTTTCCCTGTGAAAGAATTCACTTGGCCGGTTCCTTACTTTGCCATTTTTGGCACTGTAGTGCAGTCTTGGAGTTGGTATATTTAAGTGGGGGGGGGTGAAGGGGACACTGCCCCTCACATCAGGGGTGTGGGGGGCAAAGCCCCCCACTTAATGTAATGTTTAAAGTATTGTATTTATTTATTTTTTTGTTGGAACAGCGATTTGTTTTCCCTAGGAAAAGAATTGCTGTTCTGACAGTTCCAAATTGTAAGCTTTCGCTTACATAGGGTCAATTAATCACCATTTGCTTTTTTAAGCATTTGGTGATCTAATATAGACCTGATTTTTGGATACAACTATTAAGTTGAAAGATAATGGAAGTCTTGACTCTCTGTTGTTTCGTAAGGATTGTAGGAAGAATAACTTGTTAGTTAAGCATAGTATGCATCCTTATAGCATTTTTGCTAATATCTTAAAAAGCCAATTTTTAAGAATGTCTAGGCTTCATACTAATGATGAAGAATATGTAGTAGCAAGTGAATTTTTGAGGGAAGATTTTAAGGAAAGGGAATATAGTATAAGGGGAAGTGGAAAATAGGTACAACAAGTATATGCTTTGAGACATACAGATGGGGCATCTTTTTTGACTAGGCAGATATGATAGAAGGTTAAGGTACATCCTAATAGACCTAGTTGTGGCTTTTCACTTAAATACAGTAGTAATGTACAATCTGTGATGTTGTTAGACGAAATTGGCCTATTTTTAGGTCTGATGATAAGGTTAAGGAAGTTGTGGGGAATGAAACTAGGTTCATTTTAGGAACAACAAAACCCTTAAAAGAGAACTTTGCTATAGACCGTTTAAGAAGTAGGTTAAGTTAGAGTTGAGAGAATGCACTTTCCCTTGTAGAAATTGTAGACCATGTAATTTTATGTCATGCTCTAATTCTTTTATACATCCGACCACAGCTAAAATGTATGAGTTTCATCTTACTGCCACTTGTAGAACAGAGAATTTGGTCTATTTGGCTACCTGTGTGGACTGTTCATCGTTCTAGATAGGCAAAACCAATCAGAGACTTAAGGAGAGGGTTCTGCAACATCTAGGAGATATTAAAAATAAAAATAATACAAATGCCTTGTATAAGCATGTCAAGGATAACAATGGGCATACATTCAGTATACAGTGGTGGAAATAGTTAGGAATAATATTAGGGGAGGAGACCTGGTTCATAAGACTGGATATAGAGGGATGAGCTGGATAGCTATATTACAGGCACATAGGGTGCCAGGTTTAAATTATACTATATCTTTAAAACCTGCACTGAAGGTGAGGCCATTACATGACTGATAGAAGTGTTTTTGATTGTTTTTCTGACTTTTTAAATAGTAAGGATGCTGTTTGTATTTTAACTTAGGATCTGAAGAAGCACATTTGTGAAAGCACTTATCCTGTGTTACAATAAACCAGAGTTGCTTTTTATTATGAATTTGGGATTTTTATGCCCAGAGTCTTGGTGGACATACTGAGTTCTTTTGGATATGAGAAAGATGACATCCTTGTTTAGTTCCCTTCAACATTTGTATTGAATCAGAAGTACCTACTTTAATTTGTGCAAAACAATTGTCATAAAGAAGATTTATAAGATATGTAAAACTAGTTGAAAAATTACATTCCTGTAAGACTAACAAAAGATATTTCCAATTCAAGGAGTCAAAAGCACTATTAATATCTAGACTCATTAATGTTAACGTTTCGTTTGTTTTGTTTACATAGTCAATTACTGTGATTATTCTTTTGATATTGTCATAAGTATTTTTATTTAAAATAAAACCAGTTTGATCCTCATTAATCATTAAAGGTAGAATATATTTTAATCTATTAGCATGAATTGCCATGAATAATTTATAATCTCCATTTAAAAGTGAAAATGGTCTCTATGAAGAGCATTCAGTTAGATCTTTTTAGTTTTTAAAATTAGGGAGATAAGAGTATATTTCCAGTAGGGAGGAACTTTTGTTAAATCTTTAACTATAGAAAAAACTTTGTGTAATATGCTTAAGGCTTCTTTAGGTAGAGTTCTGCCTTGTTAGGTTTTAATTATTGAGTTTGAATTTAAGACATCGAGACAGGTTTATCAATTGGTTTCACTTGTTCATCAGATAATTTCGTTTTTATATATATTTTTTTAAGTTTTGATTATCCCATCTGAGTCTGTTATTACATCATATTGATTGATTTTATTGTAATAATTTCTAAATTCTTTTACAATATCTTCTATTTCTGTCACTTTTCATTTTCTCTTATGTGAATAAATCTCCTTTGTATGGTTAGACTTACTAAGTAGTTATGTTCTGTTAGTTAACATATGCATAGATTTTTGGTAAATAAAGAAATTCATTATCTTAAACTTTTCTAGATTAATCCTAGTATTATGATTTAAAATTTCCATATACTTATTTTGTAGATTATTAATCTCTTCTATGTTATTATTGCTACCTGTCTGATTTTCCAGATTTAATTTAAGTTTTTCTTGTATCTCATACCATTCTTTGTCCCATTGTTTTTTCTTTATTGGTAGCCAATTGGTGACTCTACCAAAAAGATATGATTTTAGTGTATCCCATAGATAGATTTCTGAAATATCTCCTGTATTGTTTATATATATAAAATAAAGAATTTCTTTAATAAAAAAGTCTTTAAAATCCTTTAAGAAGTTATATAGGCTAGTATGCTCCTGATCTTAATATTAATGTTAGATTTTAAAAACAGCTCAAAAATGATTGCATTGTGATATGAAAGTGGGCAAGATACCACTTTAACTTTGCCTAGTTTATTTGTCAACTAACTGGAGACATAGGGCAGGATTCACGAAGGCTTGCACGGAGTGTAAGAGACGTGTAAGAATCCATGCAAGCCTCGCGATCCAGGAACAGCCCGAAACTCCGTGTAAGAGACCAGCTAAAACGTCTCTTACACGGACTGGGCGTGGATATGCTAAATACCTCACTTGCAGCCGAAAGGCATGCAAATGAGGTAGAGTAGCGATCCACGAAACAGAAAGCAGCCCGTGTAAGAGCCGTTTTAGCTGCAGAAATGTACTCAGTTGACAACTGAGTACGTTTCTGCAAAAATCACAATGGAGCCATTTTAGCTCCAAATAAAGGGTGCATATGTGACAAGCAACATGCCAATGGCCAAATATGTGGCCATTGGCAAGGTACCCCGATGCAAATATGAAAAATAAATTTTTTTTTTTCGGCAATCGCCGATGTTTAAACGCAGCGCAGCCCCACGCAAATGGGCTGCGCTGTATAAAACATAAAAATGAAGGTTATAAACCCACAAATGTGGGTTTTATGCAATACATGGATTTACAATGCAGGGACCAGCAGACCAAAAACAACATGGCCACCGTTTAGTGGTTGCTAAGGGGGGAAGCTGAGTCTAAGACATGTAACTAAGCATTAGTAGGCAATCTGATGTAAATGAGGGTTAGGATACTGAATCGCACTGTCACATAGCAAATGAGCACATTCTGAGTAGTGTAAGAGATACATAAGGGGGAGGAATAGAGTAGGAGATAGGTGACATCACAGGGGGGAATGGTAGAAAGAAATGCAGTTCATTGGAGGTCAGTGTTACATGACAGATGTCAGACACAGATCATGGAAAGAGGAGTGCCACAAGATAAGCATGGGAAAGTCAAGAAATGGAAGGTGTACACTGTTACTTACACCAAAGTTTCTTGCTGGGCGTGCATGCGCACGTGTGTGCGCCATGAGGCGCGGGTAGGACAGTGTGCGCACGTGTAAGGCAGACTGAGCATGTGGGAGTGTGTTGGTAGACTTTGAAGACTGTTTGCGCTAGTGTGCGAGCGTGTAGGGCAGACTGAGCATGTGGGTGCCTGTTGGCAGAGTTGTAACACTGTTTACGCTAGTGTGCGCGCGTGTAGGGCAGACTGAGCATGTGGGAGCCTGTTGGCAGAGTTGTAACACTGTTTACGCTAGCGTGCGCGCGTGTAGGGCAGACTGAGCATGTGGGAGCCTGTTGGCAGAGTTGTAACACTGTTTGCGCTGGTGTGCGTGCGTTTTAACCTGAATAAGCAGATTCCGAACCGTGTAAGCATGTGTGCGCGCGTGTAAGCCACTGTGAGCGTGTTTCTGCTGGTATGCACATTGCTCCCCCCTGAGGAAACAGAAAGGAAAAAGGAAGCAACATAATTAGTAGGAAGCTAGCAGGGAATACTGCTGGAGCTAGCAGGTGAAAACAATTAGAAGCAGGCAATTACACAGGCAGAATAGTAGCTCAGCCAAACACTTAAAACTCTGCAAACAGCAGTGGCAGTGCAGGATGTATCTCTCAAGAGACACTGCAAGACAGGAGTAAGCTATTAGAAGTGAAAACTGAAAAAGCTGAACTCAGAGCAGAAATGCTAGGGGCTGCCATAGCTGTCATAAGGAGACATAGGCGACTTGCTGAGGGTGGTGACAATGCAGATGGTGCCAGACAACCCACAGTGAGGAGACGGAGAAGAGTGTACAGGCCCAGGGTCACCTACCACGGGTTACATGAGCTGGAGATAGTAGAGCGCTATAGAGTGGACAGAGACCTCCTGCAGCAAATTGTCGAGCTGTGCAGGCCACGCCTCACACACAGAACCAACAGAGGGGAACCCATCCCAGTAGAAACCAAGGTATGTGTTGGCCTAAGAATACTAGCAACAGGTACCTTCCAGAGACCAACTGGTGATATGATGGGGATATCACAGGCATCAGCCTCCAGGGTACTGCACCAGTTCCTGGATGCCATGTCAGCACATGTCGGTGATCATGTATATTTCCCCAATGCCCGTGAGGTATTGGCCAGCAATATGCGTCTCTTCCAGCAAATAGCGGAATACCCTGAGGTAGTGGGTGCAATAGACTGCACGCACATACGCATCAAAGCACCAGCCGGTGAGCGGGTAGGGCCTACATTAACCGCAAGGGCTTCCCCTCCATCAACTGCCAGGTCGTGTGTGATGCCCAGGGCATAATAATGAATGTGTGTGCTGGCTGCCCTGGGAGCTACCATGATTCCCATATCTGGCATTTGACGCAGCTGTACCAGACATTTGCCAATGGGGACATCCCACACGGACACCTAGTGGGGGATGCAGGTTATGCACTGGAGCCGTGGCTGATGACACCCATCAGAAACGCACACACACCTGAACAGGAATGCCATAATGAGGCACACGCACAAACACGTAATGTAATAGAGCATGTGTTTGGGCTACTCAAGTCACGGTTCCAGTGTCTGGACACATCTGGTGGAGCCTTGCAGTACTCACCAACTACATGTGCCCAAATTGTCATGGTATGTGCTATGCTACATAATATGATCTTGCGAAAACAGCTGCAGCAGGACCAGCATAGGGCCGGGCCAAACAGCCCCCCACCATTGCCAAGGCCATCACAGGCAGAGTGTGACTCGGAGGAGGAACAACCTGAGCCTGCCCCAGTAGGCAGAAGGAGGCATGCCCAGTATGCCCTGGCCTTGGCAAAGAGGCAACGCATAGCACATACACTGGCTCAGTAGGAACCCTGGGAATGATACCCCTCTCTGACTCACTCATATAATAACATGGATGCCTAAAATGACATAACCTGCTCTCAAACATGTACAGGGAGTGTAATATGTGCATCCGACAGAGGCAGCCCTGCAGCACCACCTGAGGCATGAATGCCATATGTTAAGTAATGTAATACCATGTACTATATGCACACTTGAGGACCCTGACTAACATCCACCCTCACCAAGCATGAAGCCACAATATGACGATGGGATGATCAATTGCAATAATTGGCTGAAGTAATGCAGCTAGTCAAAGGGGTGCCAATGTGTGCCAGCCTGGGATGACATGCTGAGCATGACATGATGCACCACCTGCTAGGGGTGGCGTTTACCTATCAGTCTAGGCCTCATGGATACTGGCAAAGGCTGTCAGTACCCACAGCGTGCCCTGAATAGTTAAGGCTCAAAACACAAACCCACCTCCATAGGTACCACAAGGGATAAGAACCTAGATGTAATGCTACCCAATGCCAGAAGTCTAAACAGCAAGATGCGTGCAGTGTAAACGCACCCAGTATGGAGAATGTTGATATCTGTCCTGTAACAGAAAACTGGGTCAAGGCTCACAACAGCACCCTAACACTACCAGGTTACACCTCATACTGTGCTGTACAGCCTCAAAACATGGAACAAGCTACAAAAGGAGGGTGACTAGCAATAATTGTCAAAGATAACCACACCCCCATGTTGGTACCGCAACAAGAAGCAGCATGGACTAGCCATGGTCAAGTAACAGTGGCTAAAACCGCTTCCCAGTATATAGCCTGCTACAGACTACCATCCTAACACCAGGAACTGTACCTGGCCTATGTTGGAATACATGAATATATCAAGCCCCCCAAACCACATTATATTGGTTGACTGAAAATACCCAGACATACACTGGGAGCATTATACTAGCACCAACACTGTAGGAGAAAAGTTCCTAGAATCCATAAACCAAAATGCCCAGGAACAACGTACCACTCCCACAAGAGGGGTAAGCATACTGGATATGATAATCAGCAACATGGGTACTGGATGGCAAGATGAGAAGTGTATCCCTCACTGGTAAGACTACACCATAGAGTAATCACACCGGATATACACATCCTGACCACAGTCCCTGGCCAGAAAACCACAGTGAAAAACATGTGTAAAGCATAAGTTGCACCCCTCCAAACTGATGTGGAATCCAGTAAAGGCCCTGTGCAGGTGCAAAATATGGGACACACCGCAGAACCTGTTATACAGGCATTCCATGAACACAGCCAGGAATGCTTGGATTATGCAATCACAAATAACAACAAGACACAATGCCATACACGCAGGCATCTGGCATGCTGGACTCCAGCCATTACCAAACCATGCAAGGGAATGAGGAAGCTACTACATGATAGAGCAAACATAAAAAGGGAAGTAATCACTGATCAGTAGTATGGAAATAAAATATGTCCACACATACAATCCACTAAGGCCAGCTACAACAAGTAGAATCTGTGAATCCTGAGGCAATGTTACACCTGCCCCAAGTACACAGACAACCCTCAAAACCCCCCAATAAATACACATATATGTGAGAGATGCAACCATTTATCCAAACCGGAGGCTGAGCTCCCTCAACTCAGTACTGTCAAAACTAGTCAGGAGGAGAAGGTAACCACACACACCACAAACCCAGTCCCACATAG
This sequence comes from Protopterus annectens, assembly GCF_019279795.1. Classification (NCBI taxonomy): domain Eukaryota; kingdom Metazoa; phylum Chordata; order Ceratodontiformes; family Protopteridae; genus Protopterus; species Protopterus annectens. The sequence goes on along the minus strand of NC_056751.1, from coordinate 608,044,310 downwards.
ACCTATCACAACTGTAAACCAAACACATAAACACAGAAAAACATTCCCGGAGGCCCTAATTACAAACACACCACACCAACAGACGCCTCCAAAGCAGACCCCCAAGTAACCACAACCTCCAAACATAGCACATGCAACACATAGTACACAAAGCTGGTGTGCCAAACAGTCACAGGCCAGAAGGAGAAACAACATGCCTGATACAGTTGTAATAGGTGACTCTATAGGCAGACACACTGCTGTCCCACTCACCAGACTGAACAAGGGAAAGGGTACAGTAAGCTGCCTGTAGGCTGCTACAATACGCCACATAACACAAGTACGCAGGTCACCCCAAAGCAAGTAGAAATATGATGCAGTCATTGTCCATGCTGGTGTGAATGACCTGAGATGTACCTCCCTGGACTACATGAAAAGAGACATGGATGAGCTCTCTGAGTATGTACTCCAAGCCGTTATGACACTGGCCATTTGCAGCATCCTACCCTCACCATGAATGATGCCACAGTACAAACACAGAATGATGAGCTTTAACAGGTGGCACAATTACAGCTGTCAGTCCAAGAGGATCTAATGTCTGTCTGCTTGAGATGTCATGCATGACAAGCCATGCTGCTGTTCCAGGGATGGCTTGCACCTGTTACCCCTGGGCGTCTGGATATTGGATAAGGCTTTTGCCACCTCCATAGAGCCGTACGTAGGCAAGGCTGAAAAGACTAACCCACCACCCTAGAAAACATAAGTGTTAAGAAACATAAGGGTAATGCTGACCAATGCCAGATGTGTAAACCGCAATATGCATGCTCCTGAGGCCCTCCCCGGTATGGAGAACATCGATGTCTGTGCAGTGACAGAAACCTGCTGCAAGCCTACTGACAGCACAACAGCACTACCAGGTTATACCTCATATCATGCGTTATGGCCCCAAAACCTGGACCAAAACATAAAAGGAGGGGGAGTATCCATATGCAGCACAGACACCCATACATCCAGGTAACTGACATTGCACGAAGCATCGGAGACCACCCATGTGTACCTAACTGTAGTCAAAACTGCTGTACAGTCTGTAGCATGCTACAGACCACACTCTCACACACTGGAACCCCACCCAGACATCCTGAAGACACTGGACAGTATGAATGTCCCACCAAATACCAAACAAGGTACTCACAAATTACCACATAGGTGGTAAACCATTATGTATGCAAGGAGTAATCAGGGACCTAGGGACACTCACATTGTCAATGTGGCTAGGAAGACTGTCTATATTGGACACTGTATCATGAAAGGATTCACATCTATGTCAACAGAGGTCATTGTGCCCCTGTACTGTTCTCTTATCAGACCTATAATCTAGTACAATGCTTCATTAGGGATGTACATTACCTGACACCTGCAGCGGTTAGAAAGACCTCAAAGGTACCTCACCAAGAGGATAAAGGGTCTCAAATATATGTCATATGCTGCCTGGCTGTAGACACCCCAGCTGAATGCAGTCACATACTGCCTACACAGAGGCATTGTATGTCTGTTGTACAAGGCCATGTCCAACACAGGAGTAATGGACATGCTCCACCCCAGAAAAACCAAAGCCATTGGAGCTGTGAGAGTGACAGATGTCAACCTCAACACATAATGAAATAGGATGTGCTGGAGGGACAGATACATAACCCAGAGGCTCCCCACACCCTGGAACAGGATACCACTCCATGTTAGGCAGAGCCCCTCACTGACACTCCTCAACAGGAATATTGCCAAGTGGATGGATGATCGTAGATGTACACTGGGGGTCTTCACTGTGTCACGTCCAGACAGAGGCACAGTATAGTAAATCATAAATGGCCATAATATTCACATAGCAAGGGGCGGCGAAAGACACACACACACTCTGGCTAGGCTTACAAATGCCCTAGGGTGGATAGCCTAGTATGAACCTATGAAGATACAGATTGTACAGGACACTAAGGATAATCCCAAGGCTTACTCAACTGATGGTAGGAACCATGTTGGGAATTCACATATATGCTCTGAATCACACAAATATTACAAACAACATACCAAACACACACACATATTGCCATCATACAACCTGACATGTGCAGTGCAAACCCCCCCCCCCCCAGAATGCAAAATATCTATCCCAGCAGACTGCTGGCCCCCTGACATTGCAGATGCTGAGGTAACAGCCAGCATCTACAAAGCAAAACACACAGCAGCAATGGTATGAGATGGTGTCCTGGGCTGAGTCCAACATGGACTCCAAGAAGAATGGAATGCCAAATCACACTACTGCTCAATGTCAGCCTTACCACAGGATATGTACCCAAAGAGCAGTGTACAACAACAGTGGTCCTTCTCAACAAAGGTGTTGCCTGAATGGATACTGCAAACTACCACCCCAGAATCCTGACAAGCTTGGTCTGCACAGCTATGGGAAGGATCAGCGTGTACCGCAGACATAAAGATATCTGGGACCTACTGACACCGGACCCTACCCAGTGTGGCTGTCTTAAGTGCAGATCCTGCCCCTAAACATGTCTGACCCATTTGAAACAGTCATTAAGGTCAATGATGAGGGCAATGTGGTCACACAGCGTAGCTGGACCTTGCAAATGCTTCCATACAATACCCTACGTGTTCAGTATAGATATGTTCACAAGCTTAAATATAAACTCCTATGTCAGTAGAGGGGTTGCAAACCAGACCAAGGACAGAACTGACATGGTCAGACATGCTGCAGCCATGTCAGACTACAAACCAGATATAAGTGGCATCCCACAAGGCTTGGTCCTGGGACCTCCCTCGTTTCGTATATATGTCCCATAGGTACAGGCCAACATGGAAGGACTGTGACTGAACATGTATGCAGAGGACTACAAACTGCCCACCATATCTGACCCCCAGATGACACAAGCATCCCACAAAAGGGCCACATAGAAACAGACAACTGGTGCCATAGACATGTCAGCAAGCTAATTGCAGAAAAGTGTATAGTCAACCCCCGTGGATATACAGTAAGTGCCCACCAATTACCACATAGGTGTTAACCCATTACGTACCTAACATGTAATGAGAGACCTGGGGACACAAGGTGATAGATATCCTGCATTGGACAAACATGTATCTGTAGTATTAACAGAAACATACCATATACCCACCTAATCATGAAGGTTGTCAGATCTAGATAAGGGGAGGTCATTGTGGCTCTGCAGTCATCCTTCATCAGCGTTACAATTGACTACAATAGCCCCTGTGGGATGTACCGCAGCAGACACCTCCATCAACTGTAAAGTCCCCAACAGTACCTCACCAGGAGTAGCAAAGAGCTTGAACAGATGTCATGTGTTGCCTGATTAAACAAACTGCAGCTCCACACACTGCCATACTGCCCACCCAGAGGCAAGCTGTGCCTGATGTATAAAGCCATGTCCAAGCTGGAATCAATGAACGTGCTGCGCCTTGTACAATCTGAATGGCAGTGAGCTATGCACATGAGAGACCTGAACCCCAGCACTGACATACATAGGACAAGCTGTACTGAATGATCCATAACACAGAAGCCACCCCCACACCTGAGTAAACTCCCAGTACAGGTTAGCCAGAGAGTCACCCATCGACTCTCCTCAAGAGGAATCTTGATGAGTGGATGGGAGATGGTAGGTTTACCCTGGGTATCACTGTTATGTCACAGGTAGACGGAGGCACAGTATACTAACCATGACATATGTCATGGCAAACTCCAGTTACAATGTGTGTCGAAGGACAAACACACTCTCTGACTAGCATTAGAAATGGCCTAGGGCACATCGCTAGTGTTTGCCAATGTCCACCTATGTTGTGGAATACACTACCAATGTTGGACAAGCCTGGTTTAAGTAGTCCATATCTGAACATAATGCAACATGGTCATATGTGCACAACTGGCCCCTAAACAGTCTGTTGTGCTCACTATGAAGATTTAAAGCAGTGATAGGACTAAAGCCCAGGATACTGTCCACCACAATGAAAGTACTGAACCAGTACACTATATGGTACTACAGTGTTAGGTCAGTATGAAAGGATGTTGACAACTGTATGCAAAGTAACCCATGCAAACCCTGCAGGCACAGTATAATCCCTGTTGTGTTCAGACATGAAGCAGTTGGCCAGTAAGTACACAACATGACACCCAACACACAACCATAAACGTGAGATATTGTTGAAGTTCACACTCATCCAAATATGTGGTGGACTGCAGAGTTCAACATATGGAAAGCTCACACTGGGCATGCTCGCACACTTTGATAAATGAGACATATGTCAGACAACATGCCAGGGAAAGGCTGAACTGGGCATGCTCACACACTTAGGCCATATCTCCGTTTAGCAGTTGGCCACACACATATCTGGTATTTGTACGTGTCATTCCAGGAACCAACCACATCACAGCAATCTGCCCAGTGCACACAGTTAAATGACTACAGAGACATAAGTGATATAGTGGATCCCCCTCATATTCAAACATCTTCCACAGATACACAAATTGTTCATAGAAACAGGGAATGCTATGGCAATAAAGACCTGCAAACAGTCTATCAGCAACAAATATTGTGCATCTGACAATTAAACATATGGGTGTAGAGGTCAATACTAGGCTGTTTGCCCTAGGGAAGGAAAGCTTAGCCAGAGTGTGCTTAGTGTCTGCATCCCCAGTACAGTAGGCTACTGTGCCACTGTAAAGTAGGTCACATAAGGCATCGTGTGAGGCTAGTGTGCTGTGCCTCTGTCAAGCAGGGACACAGTGGAGATCCCAGGGTTTGAATGTGCTAAGCCACATCCATGTTGTTGGTGTGTGCTGGAAGAGGGTTGCTGAAGATCTCTAACAGTAAGTGGGCGTCAATAACAGACTGAGAGGAGCCCTATCTGCATTGTCTGGACAACTTCACTGTCAACACTGTGTCGTGATGATTATGTGGGATTGAAGTGTTGTGCCCGTACTGTTCAGAGATGTCCTCCCTCTGTGGGCTACAGCTCTGCAATGTATTAGCTCACTCTGTCTGTTGGACAGCTCATATATGGCAGGTGTACACCTGACAGGTGTCCTGTTGTGGAGCAGTCATGGGTATATGTGGGATAGCATGATCAATGCAAACCTTACACATGCTCATAGAATGCAATTGTCAAGGATTATGCAGAGTGGCCAGTATAGTCCCCCAGCATGGGTCCTTTGAAGTCTTCCACCCCAGTCTTCACAAGTGTAGAGTCTGCTTGTGATAAATACAGTTTGCTTGCAGTGACAACCTTGCCTGGGGGTGGGGATGGGATATGGATGTCCAGGGAAATGTGGGTATGGTCAGATATCAACAATGGTGGTCTACCTCTGGTGTGGAACAGTGAGTACCCATGTTGCAGATGGACAGGTGCAATATGTATTCCCCCATGTGGCTGTAGTGTGTGGTTCTGCCATAGCACATGGACCCACAAATTGTAGTGGCTGTAGTGTAATGTTGTAGAGGCCTGAGTAGTTCCCACACACAATATGCCTGTACCTGATGTTAACAACTGGAATGGTGTATGTGAACACCTGCATATCCCGGCACTGTTCCCAGGGAAGCAAAGTGTGTGTCCTGGATGTGGGAGGGGTGTTCTGGACTGGTTGTGTTGTGTGTTACAGGTCCTGTGGTCACGAAGCATGGTATAGAACATAACCTGCCAGTGCGATGTGCATATCTGACCCTGAAGTAGGTGGCTACAAATGCATATATATGCTATCCCCCACCTGACAGGTAGTACTAGATGTACATACCTCTGTAGAAATAAAGATGTCAGCACCCTATAAATACTGCAGGTGCAGAACAGATGCCCAGTAATTCGGATAGCGTGCTCTGCTAATGCATCTCCCTCAAGTGTCATAATATAGTTAGGTAGGAGTTTGAGCCATGCAAATGCTCAGTGTGTGTGTGTGTGTGTGTGTGTGTGTGTGTGTGTGTGTGTGTGTGTGTGTGTGTCGGTGAGCGGGGTTGTTGTGTGTGCAAGTCTGTGTGAGGTTAATGTCCCTTTTGGCAACTGGGAAAACACTCTACAGGATGCACATTACCCTTTCTAAACACTGATGATGTCAGCACCCTATAAGTACAGCAGGATAAGGGAAACCTCCCAGTAATGCGAATAGCGTGCTCTGCTAATGCATCTGTCTCGAGTGTCATAACATAGTTAAGTAGGGGTTTGAATCCTGCAAATGCCCAGTGTGTGTGGAGGGGGGTTAGTGTGTGTGCAAGTCTGTGTGAGGGAAATGTCCCTTTTGGCAACTGGGAAAACACTCTACAGGATGCACATACCCCTTTCTAAACACTGATGATGTCAGCACCCTATAAGTACAGCAGGAGAAGGGAAACCTCCCAGTAATGCGAATATTACGCTCCGCTAATGCGTCTGTCTCGAGTGTCATAACATAGTTAGGTAGGGGTTTGAATCCTGCAAATGCCCAGTGTGTGTGGAGGGGGGTTACTGTGTGTGCAAGTCTGTGTGAGGGAAATGTCCCTTTTGGCAACTGGGAAAACACTCTACAGGATGCACATTCCCATGTCTAAACACTGATGATGTCAGTACCCTATAAGTACAGCAGGAGAAGGGAAACCTCCCAGTAATGCGAATAGCGCGCTCTGCTAATGCGTCCGTCCCGAGTGTCATAACATAGTTAGGTAGGGGTTTGAATCCTGCAAATGCCCAGTGTGTGTGGAGGGGGGTTAGTGTGTGTGCAAGTTAGTGTGAGGGAAATGTCCCTTTTGGCAACTGGGAAAACACTCTACAGGATGCACATTCCCCTTTCTAAACACTGACGATGTCAGCACCCTATAAGTACAGCAGGAGAAGGGAAACCTCCCAGTAATGCGAATAGCGCACTCTGCTAATGCATCCATCTCGAGTGTCATAACATAGTTAGGTAGGGGTTTGAATCCTGCAAATGCCCAGTGTGTGTGGAGGGGGGTTAGTGTGTTTGCAAGTCTGTGTGAGGGAAATGTCCCTTTTGGCAACTGGGAAAACACTCTATAGGATGCACATTCCCCTTTCTAAACACTGATGATGTCAGCACCCTATAAGTACAGCAGGAGAAGGGAAACCTCCCAGTAATGCGAATAGCGCGCTCTGCTAATGCGTCCATCTTGAGTGTCATGGCATAGTTAGGTAGGGGTTTGAATCCTGCAAATGCCCAGTGTGTGTGGAGGGGGGTTAGTGTGTGTGCAAGTCTGTATGAAAGGAATGTCCCTTTTGGCAACTAGGAGAACACACTACAGGATGCACATTCCCCTGTCTAAACAATGATGATCTCATCACCCTATAAGTACAGCAGGAGAAGGTAAACCTCCCAATAATGCGAATAGCACGCTCTGCTACTGCGTCTCTCTCAAGTGTCATAACATAGTTAGGTAGGGGTTTGAATCCTGCAAATGGCAAGTGTGTGTGTTTGGATGAGGGGTGTTTGTGTATGTGCAATTCTGTATGAAAAACATGTGCTTTTTGGCAATCAGGAGAACACACTACATGATGCACATTACCCTTTCCAAACACTGATGATGTCAGCACCCTATAAGTACAGCCGGAGAAGAGGAACCTCCTAGTAATCCGAATAGTGCGCTTCGCAAATGCGTTTCTCTCACGTGTCATAACATAGTTAGGTAGGGGTATGAATCCTGCAAATGGCAAGTGTGTGTGTGTGTGTGGGGGGGGGGGGGTAGTAGGGTGTGTGTAATTGCAAGTGTGATAGAACAGTTCCTTTTGGCAACTACTACAATACACCAGATGCTGCATATTCCCCCAGTAAACACAGGTGATGTCACCACACTATCAGTACAGCCAAACAGGGCTAATTGCCCAGTAATGCCAATAGTGCGCTCCGCTACTGGGTCTAATACCACTGTCAGAGCACAGATAGGTATGTTTAGGAAACCCACAACTGCCACGTGTGGTTGTGTCACACAAAATGACCATGTGTGGGTTGTTGTTCATAACAATGCATGACATTGCTTAAACCAGCAATGGTAATGCACACATGATGTATGTGTGTGACACATACACATATATACCTGTGACCTTCAGTAGTTACCATGTCTGACACGTGCCTCAAGTGGATAAATGGTATTTGCAATGCATAACATTATGACTGTGTCTTACTGTGCAGGGGCCGCATGCGGTATGTGTATATACAGTGTGAGTTGTATATGGTATCATCCTAACAGCGGGGGATACACATCTGGTCTGGGCCATATAGTCTACATGTAGTCGATGAACAGGTGCTGCATGTTCCCACCTGTTGTGGGAGTGGTAACATGTTGTTCCACTGCAATTCAATGACTACATGCTGGGAACCTTTCAGTTAGTGTGTTGTAGCTACAGTAATGCTCACACACAATGTTCGGCTGGATGCAGTCCAGCCATATAAAGACTAATCTAGAGACTGTCATATTCCCAGTGTTGTTAGGGAGGACAGGTGGTTTTCCTGTGTATGGGAGGGTTGTGTGTGCCAGGCTATGAACCAGAAGGCAGTCCAACACACACTGTTAGCTGCTCATGGATAGGCCCTGATGCTTTGTGCTGTGCCAACAACCTGGAGGTGTGTGTATCTGTGGTGCCTGGAGATACCACCCCCCTGTTCATGTGTGTTACATGTGTAGGGGACGACAGGCATGGTATGAGGTATAACCTAGCAGTGATGGGTTGCACCTGTGAGCTGTGAATCAGGAATCTGTTACTGCACAGATATTGCAGTTTACCGTGCTGAGGACAGTGTCCAGTGCATGCATCTTGCGGTGTACACTGCTGGTGTTGTGTAGCATTACTGTTAGTGTCCTATCCCGTGTGATACCCGTGGAGGTGGCTATGTAATCTGTGTCCTGCAGCAAAAGGCACTATGTGTGTATCAAGGGGCCTCGCCAATATACAATGGCCCATGGGTGTCACGTGCAAGCTGCCCCTCGCAAATCATTGTGGCTTCCCTAGCATGTAAGCACACGCTGACAGCCATTGGATACCCTATGAATGACATTGGAGATTGAGCAGAATGTAGACATAGAACACCCTACATATTGTGGTAGCATACCTGGTGAGGGTATGATGGCAACCAAGGTCAGGCTCATATTGGCCCATGCCACATGCTGAGAGAGCCCTTCTATGTTCCCTATCATGTAATCCAGGGAGGTACGTCTTAGGTCATCCATAGTGGCATGGACATTGACTGAGTCATATGTGTCCATGCCTCTGACTGACCTGTATGCATGTGTTTTGTGGTGGACCATAGTGCTCCACGGGCATATCACTGTGACCTTCACGATGTACAGCCTGTTGAGCGGGACCCCACTGCAGCGGCCAAGAGAGGTACCTGACACATCTGTAGCAGGTGTGTTGTGTAGCCCTACAGGCTGTGAGTGTGTGGCACATGGGATGGCATGTGCTCTGTTCTGACTTAACGTATGCCTGTGTGCCAGCTGCGGAGGTGTGTGATGCTCAGGCAGGATGCTATTCTGAGGCTCCAAGTATGCCCCAGTGTGTTCGGATTGCTGTCAGTGCGGGTCTATGTCAGACTGGTATTGTAGTCACTGTAGTATGTCATGCCACCTGACAGGGTATGGCAGTACTGGGTTCAGAGTACTCAGTCCCCAGATTGGCTATGTGGTTGCATCTCACACATGTGTTGTATGTTCCTGGCCAGGGGAGAGGGTTGACTGCATACATGTGGCAGCTGTGACATTGCCACATGACACACATAAACCACAACTGGACCATAGAGGTGATTCACAGGTTACCTTTGCACATGCTACCATAGTAGTATGATTGCCACGGTGATTACCAACACATAGGGCCAATGGGGAACAACATACTGAAGGTGAGTATGTGTGGGTGTACTGCTACTGATTTCATAGCGCTGGCATATATGACTGCACACGTGGGTAAATGCCAGGTAAGTCATATGCAATGTGTCACAGGCAACGTACATGCGAACAGGACAGACAGTGACGTTCTGTCAGGTGGAAAATTGACATACGTATAGTACGCTATGCAGATGTCACTAGGAATCCACAGAAGCTCTGTAAATCTGCATTGCAGGTGGAATCAGTGTTCCAGGGAAACTCAAGCAAACATGCATGCAAACAAAGCTACAGTAAGCAGAGCTGGAAGTAGTCCATTGTACAACAAAGAAGGGGTACCACTTCCAGTAGGTAACAGTGCAAATATGCAGGCACTATCAACATGTACCCAGGAATGCACAGCTCAGATGTCCATGGTAGAACTGATATTATTTAATATTTAATTTCATTTAAATTAAATTGGTACAGCACACATATCAACATGCGCAAACATCCACATTGCATAGTCATTGTGGGCAACATGCCACCATTAGTGTACATGTCCATCATTGCGTATCACTACTTGCATTAGCTTCTCCCCTGTGCTACCTATGTATGTGGCTATCTGTTGACATCCTTACCACCGGTATGCAATAATGTGCAGCTGTTACACTATGGTACTTACTATGGGTGTAGATAACAATTCAGGACAGTCATACAGTTACTGCATCAGGCATGCTGGGATATACACACAATCATATCAGCACACTGTACTGTTACCAACATGATACTAGTAATACACTTCTATGTAGTCACCCTGTGCATCAGCAACATGTTAACCTGTTTCTGCACTGATGTTGGAGATTGCAGGAAGTGGCACAGTTTCATCATATGCACAGGGTGTGAACTAGGTATGCCTGAGTCTGCCACTGATACCACCAATTGACATGTATGTGTATGTGTGTTGGTGAGGGACAGCAGTACAGGGTGGGGCACTGTTGGTGCAGTGTGTGCGTGTATGTGGTAGCCCTAGGTGTTAACATTTCGCATGTGTGTATGCATGCACACAGTTCCACCTCATGGCTGCCATATACTGGAGTTTGTGGACAGCCACAGACTGCACCTGGCAGGTCATACAGATCAGTGTCTGTAGCCACGGACACAGTACCTGTGCCTGGCAGGGGTGCTACGGACCGTATCCGGTACTAAGCCAGACTGGGTACTGTCATCAGAAGCGGGAGTTTGTTGACTGGACACATGTCCCTGTTGGGACTGTCCAGAGCCACGTGCACGTGGTCTCCTGGGGCGGTCTGATGACAGCACAGACCCAGCATTGCTGGGGCTGCTGCTGGCACTATGGAGGCATCCGCTGGCCTGTTGTCGTCCGCGCCGACTGCCAGCTGCTGCTGTTGCTGGCATACGGCCACGTCGACGCCGCAACCGTCCACCATTGCCCTGGCTTATGGACATGTGGTTGTGGAACTGCTGTAATATTTCCCCACAACGTCTGTCTATGACATCGGTGAAATTACGGATAGCATCTGCGATGTCACGCATACTGTCAGTCATGGATGTGCGACATTCTCTCAGCTCCCTCAGACCCTGTCTGGTGTACTTTTCCATACGTGACTGTGCCTGCATGACAGCCCGAAACATAGCTGAGGTTGACAGACCTCTTTGGGCACATCTGCCAGAGGTAGTACGCCCACGGATGCTCCCACGAGAACCCATGGGCAACTGTCTGTGTGGTACCATCTCAGGACCCTGCCCATGGCTGCTGTGTGGGGAAGCATGTGCCACAGATACCACATTACCCTGGTCAATGGCCACTGTATCCTGTCCATCACCTAGGGACATTGGTGACATAGATTGTACTGGCAGGATGACTGTGCGCAATGATGGGGTTGACAGCTGTGTACTGTCAATTGGCTGAACAATGACGGACCCTGACACACCTTCCTGTGCCATTACACAGATATCATCATTATCAGTTTCTGTGGCACCAGATTCAAGTTCCCTGCTGCAGGATACCAGAGGAGCACCAGAACCTGTGGGAGGAAGACAGGAAACACATCAGAAGCGTTACCAGTGATGCACACATGCACACATGGACATATGCACACATGCACACATGCACACGTGGACACGTGCACATGTGGACACATGCACACATGCACACGTGGACATATGCACACGTGGACACATGCACACGTGGACACGCACACATGCACATATGGACACCTCGCAGTATACACACAGAGCACTACTGAGTTACACTATTATTACTAGCACTATCATGACTATTCTAGGTATTGTTAAAACACACTCACCAGCATGGATGGGCTGCCTTGCTGTAACACCGGAGGGACCTGCAGAAATGAGGGGATTAATGTCAGTGGGCACAACTGTGCCATTGATACTGTGTATGATACAGTTCAGTGGTACACCAGTTGCCTTTCATATATCAGCTGCTGATATTGGCAATATCACACCTGCACAATTACATACTATGTTGACAGCTACATACCAAGGACACACCTTACACATGCATAAACTAACAGTGTACAGAACAGTCAAGTGTACATATGGCATATTACCTGCACGCTCCATGTCGTGTTGCTGTGTGGATCCAGCCTCCATTGTGTTGCTGTTGATGTTCCTGGGCTGGAGCCACAACACTTAGGAGTAGCCCCTCCAGTCTGGTGAGGGGGGTTGTGGCCACCCCACCTCCTGTGGCGACCTGTTGCCTGTGGATATCCGACGCACGCTGACGGACATTTCTGATTAAATCACTGCAGTGATGTTGTACCTGCTCATATGTCCTATTATGCGTGCCAATGTCATTTACCCTACGGACAAGGTCTTGCCACAGTGCAGCCCTCTCCTGCTGATTCTGGCTGGTGCGGGAAAACAGTATGTCATAATCCCGCACCAGGCTCTGGTGTATCTCTTCATCTTCTGCAGCAGAGTAGGCAGGATTTCGCTGACGCGCCATGTCCCTGAAAGAGAACACAAACAGGATATCAGCAAACGATGTCAGCTAAATATGGCACACATACTATACATGATACTCAACTGTAGTGATATACTACTACTCCCATATGTAGCACGTGTGTGTCTCTTGGTGGATACACATGTACATGGCCAGATAGTGCTCAGCCAACACCTGTGCGACAATACCTGCCACATTCCATACAACATAGTACCAAGCCCCATCGGTCAGCACACTGAGACAGGTCCAATGCACCACCTCACTCTGGGGGTTCATAACAAGGTACTGTATGTGGAACGTCATCCACTAGTGTGATCTGGACACAAATTAATCGGCCTTGATATACATATCCCACCACCACCAGCACAGTAGACTACTTTGATATATATGTGAATAGACAGATTTTCACTTGTTAGGCCTGAGATGGTATCCATGCAGCCCACTGGGCCAGTGGAAGCCACAACCCACAATGCTGACCCCCTTGCAAATGCTTCCCACGGACATCCCAAAGAATGCATGGAACATGCGCACACAATTCTAACCCAGACCCTATGCACAAAGGTTAAGCATCCTGTCTGGTGGACCCCAGCCAAAGACAAATTGTATAACGATAGAAGGAGGCTACTGCAGGACAGAGCAGATTCACATAAAGGGAAGGCATCTGTGGTCGGCACTAGTAATAAGCTAAGTTCTCTCATAACAACGTCCAAGGCCAACTCTGAGAGGGAAATGGCCAAGGACACTATAGATAACCACAAGGTCTTCTTCATTTTTGTTAGACACATGGACCAAAAGCCTCAGATATGCTCTGAGTTAGTACACACCTACATAAAATTCACTGAACCCACAGATATTGGCAACATTCTGGCAGACAGGTTCAGTGCAAATATCCCCCCTCCCTCTCCCCCAAACTTAGAAATACTTATCACAGCTGAATGTAACCTCCCTATCATCTCAGATGTCCAGGTGAGGGCCACCCTCAGCAAAGCAGAACACACAGCATCAATGTGACCTGATGGTATCCCTGGATGTGTGCTACGTGAACTCCAAGAGGAGATACAACTGCATATAAAACTGATATTTAACCTTGGCCTTACTACGGGATATGTACCTGAACACTGGCATACAGCAACAGTGGTCCCACTCCACAAAGGAGGCACCTCTACTGACCCTGGGAACTACCGTCCCATAAGCTTAACCAGCCTGGTCTGCAAAGCTATGGAAAGATTCATTATGGGACTCATATACAGCGATATTGGGTACCTGCAGGCACTTGATCCCACCCAGTTTGCCTTTGTGAAGGGCTGATCCTGCCTTTTGAACCTGGTTGACCTTTTCAAAACAGTCACTACAGCCATTGATGAGGGCAAAGCAGTCCATACAGCCTACCTGGACTTGCCTAAGGCCTTCAACACAGTACTCCACTCAGGCATCATAGACATGCTCATCAGCGTAAATGTTAATACATATGTCACATGATGGGTTGCAAACTGGTTGAACAACAGAATCCATAAAGTCAAAATTGCGGGAGTCATGTCAGACTCAAAGCCAGTCACATGTGGTATCCCACAGGGCTCTGTCCTAGGACCCCTCTTGTTTGGCATTTACTTCTCAGATGTGAAAGCAAACATGGGCGGGTTGTGGATGACAATGTTCCCAGATGACTGCGAACTAAGCTCCATAGTCATTACACCAGCTGACACACACATCCTACAGACATGCCTCACTGAAACGGACACCTGGTGCCAGAATCATGGCCTAACACTGAATGACATGTAATGTATAGTCATCCCCTTTGGGTAAAACTACGTGCACACAACTTATCACATAGACATACATATAGATACAGACTAATAACACATATGGAGGGTTCACAGTATGTAGACTATTAACTTGTTACTTTACATTATCTGTGTTTGTCGCAGCTGGTTGCATTACCGTTAGTATAGCTTCCTGCTGCTGCTTGCCCAGCTTGATACTGACACTGATGAGAGCTTCAACTTAGTTTGTCTTACGTGTGGTTTTTGTTTGTGTTTTTATTTTCTTTTTTTCTTTCTTTTTCTCTCTCTCTCTCTGCCTCCAGACGGTGCAATGAAAGTATTGCATGTGTGGAATGGGTGTACAGGATGCTTTTGTAGGTATCTGCATATGTCCATGTAATGGCCTCTGCACCAATTGTAAGCCAGCATTTGCTAATTGCATGCAGCCAGTTGTGTACTGATTGCAGTTCTCACTGTGATTTCAGGACAGTGCTATAAAAGGGTATGTGAGATAGGCGTTGCCCTTTCAGATTGTAAGGGCGGGGACCATGCTGGTATGCTGTGGACACTGTTCTGTGAGTGTAA
Source organism: Protopterus annectens (assembly GCF_019279795.1). Classification (NCBI taxonomy): domain Eukaryota; kingdom Metazoa; phylum Chordata; order Ceratodontiformes; family Protopteridae; genus Protopterus; species Protopterus annectens. Next base: position 608,029,152 of record NC_056751.1, on the reverse strand, counting down.
AGGTTAGTATCTCTCTCATATTCAGGCTGTGTTGTAGATTCACATTTCTCCATTCATCTCTCCTGTTTCCTGTACTAAGTGTGTATGTACACTGACACCTACAACTACATATATATATATATATATATATATATATATATATATATATATATATATACATACATATATTTATATATGTATAATAACTGACATTATTACCTACTATCTACCAACTAGCATGGCTGTTTCTGTTCACACACTACTATTATAGAAATCCACTAGATTTGACAGTAAATATACATGACATGCTTTGTGTACTACACATCCTATATTCCCTTTACATTCATTCCTACTATTACATGATATATTTATTGTAGCACAACATTCTTATATAACAGTCATGGCTTAGTGGTAAGTCATGCAGACTACTGTTTCCAAGGTCCTGGGTTCGGGACTGACAGTGGGATTTTATTTTGCTTTTGAACTGACTACAGGACCTGTCAATCAGAGTGACTAAGGCACTTTTAAACAGTTGTAACCGGGTTAGCGCTGGTTTCCGCGGAGCTCCCGCATGCACACTGGCATTCAGCTCCGCGCACAGCCGCTTACAACCGCTTAACAGTGCTTACTCTGGCACACACCCGCGCTATTTTCTTTGAAAGAAATGAAAATGGGGAGACAGGAAAGTGGTGAAAAAGGGGTCACAAAGAGGGTACGGGAAACAAGCTTGGGTTTTGCAGGAGAGATGTAGGTAAGGCCCATAGATGCCCATTTCTTCATCAGCAACAGCTGTGCATATGTTTGTAATTTGGTGTGACATTTGAAACCTTCCACCCCTGAGAGAGGTGTCAGGACAACAATAATACTTGTACAGCCAATTGTAATTGATAGTTTCCATGTCCAGCAGTCATGTGTGTGGAATGGGCAGCTATGTATGGGGCGTAATTTTTTTGTGGGTACAGAGTGCCCTTTTTTTTTTTCAGGTGAGAGTGGTATGTCAGGTAAAGGAAGTCGGTATAGCTGGGGAGGTAGGTTGGGTAGGTCAACAGGCAAGACAAACAAGGCGCATACAGGGGCGGTGTATGACACGTGTGGGGGGGGTTACACAATTGACGGGGACGGATGTTTGGATATCCAGAGCCCATGAGCCCACAGATGGCAACAGTAGAACTGATATCCCCACCCATGGGCATTTGCCACTGTTCCTTCACTGCCCAGGACAGGGCTGTGCTGGGGGCTGTGTAGGCTGGGCAACCGGCATGCCCGTAAGTTGTGCCACCTGTGCCTCAAGCTGGCGTAGGGGCCCAAGAACAGATTCCTGGATCTCCCTACGCACCACAGTCCGGACGCTGCGGAGAGTGAGTGGTGGTTCTCCTCCGGCCACACTTGCAGAGGGGGGACGAGCCCCATCCCCTGCAGCGCTTCCACCCGCAGGTGGCACAGGGCCACCGGAGGAGGTTCCAGACTGGGCACTACTGCCAGGTGCACTCGCCAGCTGAGGTGGGAGAGGTGGGTCCGCTGGAACCCGCCTTCCCTGTCGTCCTATGTTTTGCATTATGTCATGACAGTTTGGGTTAGTAACATACAATACCATTCGCAATTAGTTGTAACAGCATGCATTAGTATTCCCATTAACCAAACAGCCAGATATTCACACCATTGAACAGCGAGCATAAGACATGCATAATTTGAACAGCAATACACAGTCCAACAACATGCAGGGTTGATTGATGGCAACAGGCCATCAGGTTTGGATGTATGAACAGGGCAGATGCATCAGCGTACATGCAAATATGTATGACCCAACAGGACAAATGTCCAGGGGTGTTAATTGTGATTGCACATACCAATTTCATGTGGAATGGATTATATGTGGTTATAGGGTAGGGTGAAGAAAATATAATTAACACCTTCAAATACCAATACATATGCTGTACATTTCTAATAGCTGCAGATATATACACACTACTGTTCTACCTACAGTTTCCTATGTGATAACTACTTCAAGTTGGTGATAGGACTGTTACTGCTACATCAATATACATTTTATTGTTATTCATATACGTTCATATCTGGCTTTGTTCAGCTACATCATCCTGCTACATTTTCTTTATATAGCTATAGACAACTGTGGATGTTTGGTATTTCAGACAATCATACTATCTGCATATTGCAGACTGAGAGCAACATATCCAGATTTTGGGATACACATTCCAGCTGCAGCATCATTTTGAACACATTTCGCAGTTTGGTTCTGCTTGTCACATTCATTTCATTCTGTACTGACTGCAGTATACTTTATTCAGGGGTTATTACTACTTTATTGGTGGATTCATAACTCTTTCTCACACTCTCTCACTTGTTTTAATTTTACAATTCAGGATGGTACTTACTTCTAGGCTTTATTGACATGTTTTACCTGTAGTTATTACAATCCTTCCAACAGTCTCACTTCTGTCATGTTTCAGTATTTCAACAGGGATATATTTCACACATGTGATTTGCTCATCTTCTGCAGCTTTGCTTTTCAGCCTGCTGCAGGTTGTGTACTATTATATTACAGGTGGGGCATCTTTATTTCAGACTTTATTTCAGACATTTTCATTTTTCTGTTTGGATTACAGACTGCAACACACTTTTGTAATCAAGCAATACTTGCAAACACTCTTACACTGTTACTTGCACATTTTATTACGTAGTGAGTACACTGCACTCTTTTGCTAACTGTCATACTTTTATATTTCTTTAACAGGGAGAGGATTACTGACCTGCCTGGTGGCGCAACCGCACCAGCCTATCGCCTTAGGCTCTGCGGTTCGCAGAACGGACACCTGCAGCTGTAATATAAATAAAGTAATATTGGAATACACATCTCCATAATATCAGCTAGGTTAATTTCTTACATACATGATTAAATGTAACTTACTCAGTAGTGGGGCGTTGGGCATTTGCCGGGCCTCCTGGATCCAAAGGTTCAGTTGGTCCTGCTTACGTATCTTCAGGTCCGCATGGTGGTGACGAACCTGCTCACCAGTCCTTGGAATCCCTGTGGCACTGGTGAGATCATGAGCCAACCGGTCCCACGCCTCAGCCCTATATGCTCTCCACAGGACCTGGCCCTGCATGAGTTGGGCCTCACGATTGTGGACAAGGAGCCAGACCATATATCTGGACTCCTCAATGCCCCACCTCTGTGCTCGGAAGCAACTACCCTCACCTACTCCTGACATTCTGGCTGCAAATTAGTTCTACAATCGGTTATGCTGTGTATTCCTGCCTATGGGGCTTATATATGCCGTTTTTCCCGCACTTATCTGTGATTGGCCATTTTGGAATTTTATCAGCTTCACAAAACCTGCTTTGTCATGCTCCTCTTTCTATTCATTCCTATATATTTCCTATTACTGCATTTCTAAGTACACCTGTCATGGCTTAGTGGTTCAGTACCTTGACTATGGTGCATGGTATCCTGGGTTCGAACCTGGCCACTGCTTTTTATATTTTATGACTGTCTAGACAGGCTAGGGGGTGTGTCTGTGTAAGGGCAGTTTTGTTACAGCTTGCTCAACGTTGCCCGTGGGTTAGCTTGTTGGCGCAGTGCGCAGCTCCGCACAAACGGGTTACGCTGGTTTACACCTCATTTGGCTGTCAGCACGCATATTACGCTCAGCTCAGCTAGGGGCACACAGTTTCAGCGTGTTAAACCACGGCTCACCTACGGGCACTCATTTTGCACCTGTTGAACCATTGCTCACCTACGGGCACTCATTTTGCACCTGTTAAACCACTGCTCACCTACGGGCAGATGCACTCAGGTTGTTAAACTATAGCTCAGCTATGGGCACATCTGGCATTTGTTATTATTTTGTTATCTCACATTTCTTCACAATAAATGGCCTATTTCATTACATTTTACATAAAATATAATTTTATATGTGTACATATGTGTCAGGGACTTGTTTCGTGCTTATTTCACTAAAAATAAAAATTGATGTTGTGGGGGCTCGAACCATGACTGCCTGCTCTTCAGCCGACGTCTCTACCGCTACGCTATTGCTTTTTGACTTACTTTGCATAGTTAGTTCTTATATGCTTTTCCACTTACTGCTAACTGTGGCTGAGCTACGGGCACGCCCGCGCAAACAAGCGCACTCACGGGCAAACATCTTTACAGTTTAAAAAAAATATAAAACATGTTCATTTATATGATTTTATGTTCATAGTCTGTGGGGGCATGTGTTGTGTTGTGTTTATTGACATTTCCATGTACTCTGTCGTGGGGGTTTACTTTGGGCACTTTTACTCTTCTGGGGGCGTGTCCGCTTGCAGGGCTCGGCCTACGGACACGCCCCCTACTGTCTTCCACGGACCGTGTTAGCCTTAGGTGTGATTCAGCATGCCCTCATGCATATGCATGAGATGCTGACGTCACACCGTTTAACTGCAGCCTCCGTGTAAGCCTTGTATCTCTTACACAGAGGCTTCTTGAATCCTGCCCATACTCTATCAATTCTGGATTGTGTTCTATATTTACGTGAGTAATGAGTAAAGAAAAGTGATTTTGGATCTGCAAAATCATTTATGTCCCTAAGGTGAAATAGTTAGGTGAACCTTAACAGTGACTTTGCTGATGCCTGTATTTTCAGTTTACCTGTTGTATTAGTATCCTTTGGTGACACTATACAATTAAAATCTCCTACTAGTATGATGCTGCCTTTTGAAATTTGAATTAGTTGTTCTAGAAGTTGTTCAACAGTGTTAATTCCTATTCCAGGAATCCAGTATAAGTTAATAAGGGTTAATATTCTCTTATTATATTCTAGGGTAACAGAACAAAGCATACCTTTATCATCCGTATATGTGTCAATTATTTTAGGCATAGGCAAAGAATTTTTCCATAATATAGCATCTCCTCTTTTTTAATATATTGTGAACTAGATAATACAGAGTAATACTTAGTACTGTCTGTCTTTATTTTCTGTCAATAGGTATGTTTCTTGTAAAAAAAAATAACTTGAAAGTTAAATAACTTCAAATATTTGTTTAGACTACTCCTCTTGCAACCATTATTCAATCCATTAACATTTATGGAAATACAATTAATAAATGTCATTTGTCGTACAGGTCAACATTGTAGATGTAACTCTCTTAAAATTAACTATATGGACCTGGTATAATATCTCTTCTTTGTTAAATAACTGCTTATTAATAGACTGACATTAATACTTAAAAGTTTAATTAGATAGATAATAACTGCTATTGTAGACACCCTCAAAAAAACAAAAAAACGTTTAATGTAACTAAACACTTACTTTGAAAAGCCTTCAAACCCCTTTTGGAGTCTAACACTCCCTGTTTGAATAGAGTAACCATCCAAGCAAACCCACCCATATACTATTCTAAAAAGCCCAAACCCCTCTGCTTCAATTAAACAGTAGATGTACTTTTATTTTTCCTTTCTTGAGCTCTGTAATGAGAGGAAGAAATTTTTTCTCTTGGATATTAGCTGCAGAATAGTCATTGTCAAAATTAATGTTACATCCATCCATTTTGAGTGGTGATTTAGCCCAGGCAGCCTTAAAAACAATAATAGACCTCAGAGAAGTGTTGTTTTTAGATGCAGGAGTAACTATGAATCTGTGTGGTCTCTGTTTTCCAAATGAGAATGCTTCTGGTAAGTCGAAAATTTTACGGAGCCAGGAAGATAAAAAAATTAATCACATTATTACATGCAGTTCTTTCAGGTAATCCAAATATACGGATGTTATTCCTGCAAGATCTGTTTTCGAGGTCATCAGTTTTAGCTAGAAGAAGAGTATTTTGCTTTAACAGGGAACTCGGTATTATTTTCATCCTCATTCAGTCTTCCTTTTATGCCATTTAAAGAATCTTCAATATCTGATATCTTGGTCTTCTGCAGTTGCAGAACCTCATTGATTTGTTCCATTCTTTTGAATTAGTTCTGCTTAAAATTGTCAGTCTTGGTGTCCAATTTATCTGTCTTAAGTGCTAATTCTTGAATGTTAGTATGGAATGAATCTCTTTTCTTAAGTACAGAATCTTGTGAAGTTACCTTTGTAACCTCATTATAAGGCTGGATACAGTGATGAATATTTCCCACAAAGAATTTGACAGAAAAATAATGGAATATGTAAAAAATACTTTGATACAATCCTCGAGCACTGCAAGATTTATCAAAATTCACTCAATTAAGTTGTTTTGAATTGTTTAGAAATATAATTTCCTGTCAGAAATGTATGTAGAAGCAGAGTAGGAGAAAAGTGCTGCTACCCTAGTTGCATCATGGCCACAGCCAAGACAGACAGACTTCTGAAGCACAGTAATACTGCTTCATCTGACCAAGTCCAGACTTTATATTAAGTACTGTATGCGGTACTTATAAGCATAGAAGGAGAAAAGAACTTCAGGATACTGGAAGGAATAAGAGGAAAGCCACCAGAAATGTAAATTAAAAAGAAGGAAAGTGTATTGTGAGAGATTAGAGGAGCTCCTGTGTCATAACGCCAACCCTGTAAAAGTATTACTTTGGGGCGCCTACCTTGCCGGCTAGGCCTATGATCTACTTCTGTTAAATTCAGTTGCTGTCTACAATTTATCAAACTGTCTGACACAGATGACAATGAACTTGTAACTTTTTATTGTGTTCTGGATCAGGTTCATCTGAAACTATGACAGATGAGATAACTGCATTTACCAGTCACAGCTAATCTGCACATCTTTTAATAAGAGGCAAGTTGTCGTATAGCTTATTTTGGCCTTTTGTTTATTCTTTTCTGCTGAGTGCTTCCCTGCACATTATTTGATGTGCTCTACAAAGGGCCCTGCAGCACACAAGTTGTTTATTTGTTTGACATTGTCAAATACTGCTGAAGACAGAAAACTGATTATGTTTCAGACTAAAGGCTTGTTTCCTAGATGTAGTCACATGCATGCCAGTTATGCTTATGCTGTAATGACTAGTGTGAAAACACATTGTTTTCACTCCAATCGAGTGCTTTGCTAACACCTATAATTTAGCCTTGAGCATTTGCTTCATGCACACATTCACCTACTGCTGCTACTTTTAGTACTTATTTATGCTGATTATATTCAGTAATAAAAATGAAAAATCAACATATATCGTGACAAAATGAAAGTTTTTTCTCTTCTGAATTGTTAAAGGCTTATTTTTCTGGCCAACTTGTCTAGGTAATGCACATGGATCCTTCATTTTGGGCATGGAGACGGAAAAGGCCTGCATACCATTATGGAGCAGTACGGCGTTATTTGAGTAATGATGGCCATCCATGCCAGTCATGCAAGAAGAGTAAGTTCTGGGAGTCTGACTCTTCTGGCACTCTCTCTCCCATGAACAATGAAATACAGATTTGTCCTACACTTACAATGGAACCGGTGGCCACCTTCAAGATTCAGTGTAAGTATTGAGGAAGTCTAAGCTACATTAAACTAACAAACAAGGGTTAGGTTTAATGCATGTGGGTCCTTCTCTTTGCACTAGTGAAACGGCTGATGTATGTCAACAATTTGGAAGCAGTAGAACATTCTAAATGACTGATTCAAATGCACATTCAAAATTTGTCCTCTTAGAGGCTAATTTCTTGAAGCAAAAGAGGACTTATTTTATATACATGTTTAGAAATCTGTTGCTGGATCATTTGTTGTAGAAATTCTTTGTCACTTGTCAGCTGTTACACCACTTTTTTGCTCTTCTCATGGGTGGTGGCTATTTTTCAATAGCCCTACTTTGGTGGCTGAATAATTGTCCCTACTCCCCCTAAAATGTTTTCTGAATCTAAAAATACTTCATAATTTCATTTCTTGAATTGTCTTTCCTTGTTCTGTCAGGTGCAGGACAGTTGACATGAAATACAATTCACCAAAAATGAATAATTCAGTCTTCCAGATTTGAACCAGCTACTAAGAAATGTTTTGTGCATGTTGGCACCTGTAAGAGTTGTTTTCCAGGCAACAAACATGACTGAGAAGCAGCACTCAGAGGGACCCATTTGCATTCTGCACCATTTTAGATGAAGGGTGGCAGTTATATAGACTAATAGGGAGAAGCAATTCTATTATGTTCACTAGTACAAATTCTACATTGTTTTTATCCAGTAGACAGTTTGAGATTTTGAATTCTGACCTTGTACAACCAAGCAATGGCCACATTTATTTTGCATCTTAAATGTTTCAAGCTGACCTGTCATAATCATTGATGAAGACAAAGCTGATTATGCTGTGGCGTTAACCACACCTGTAATGATACTTGTGTTGGTTCTTATCTTATTCAAGCCGATAGCACTTGAAAGGTAAACCACATCATGCTTTTGTTCCACTGAAACTTCATGACTGATAGGATTGTAAAGCTATTACTAACACTATATTTTTGCCACTTCTGAAATTTGTCTCTTGGAAAACAGTGTTCTTGGTTTCTATCATTTTTGCACACATGATTTCTGAGTTTGGGGCCCTTGTCTGTAGGACACATGTCTGGCTTTTCGAAAGGATCAGCTGCCTAATAGGACTAACCCTTGAGTCCTTCCAAAAGTATTATTAGAGCTGTCTCTAAACAAGTCCATCTGTCCCCTTGTTTTCTTTCTTTTGGTAAATGTATGGAAAAACAACTCTTTTTTACATTGTACATATGTCACCTACTTAAGTTCTTCTTAAAGTTGATGCATGAGTTTCAGAAGACTGAACAGATGTTCATCTTCTTTGCTTCCAGAAGTGAGAGGATTGTGATTGCTAAACAAACCTAACCCAAGTGTATTTTCAGCTGCATTGTGTTTTGCCATCAGGTAGCTAAGTGGCCATTAGAAGAGACCATTAAAGACCACTCACTGGAGTGTGTCTCCTTCCAGTGCTTGGATTAAAAATGTCTCCGTCGTGGATATGGCTCCACTTTATTATTAAGTTGCATGTTCACTAAGTATTATTGCTTGGTCCCTTATTTTAGGATATGGATCTTCTCTGGCATTTTGATGCTTCAGCTCTTGGCCTTCCTCTGGATCTGCCCTCTTAGGAAGTTTAATTTTCAGTTCATGGGAATGTTTCCAACAGTTAGCCACTGCAGAAAGTCTTCACAGATAGCTGTAATAGATATATGCTCACAATTTCTGTGTTGTGAGGTGGTCTGCTGTGTTTGCTTATTACCTTTCTTCTGTCCTCTGTGCTTGGACATCCTTTTTATCCAACATATGTGGATCGATTGCCTGTGAGTTGGGTAGTGTATGATTTATTATATCATTGCATATCTGTCTCCTGTCTTAGAAAATGCACTTCCTCAATTGATGCTGGCCAAGCTGAGTGGAACAGGGTCTTAGCCATGCTCCGCTGTACCATTGTGTGATACAATGGTATGTACCAGCAAAGAGATTTTTAGCAAACTGTTGAATGTGGTGGCAAAAGAAAAAAAATGCTGACCTGAGGATATCAGAAGAGGAAATCCCAACTGCTATAGAAGGCATATTTAGATAAATTAATTAATATGGTGAGTACATAGTTGTTATTTTATGAGACTTAACTATGTTCATTGCTGGAAAGCAAATGCTTTAATCTGTAAAGTTTGACATGGTACATCTTGATCAAGCATCATTGACTCTAGTTGATGGATCCTCCTGTGGGTTGTAACTTACATTTGTTCTCAGCAGGTCTTGTACTGAGAATGTTCTGCTATTTGCTGCTGCATCTTATGCCATGAGTTGACTACATAAGTGTATCTTGTCCCCGAGCCTACCAGTTAATTGATGCAGCTCAGAAAATTCAAATCTCAGTCTTGGCCTAATGTAGTGAAAAGTTCTTGTGTTCAGCCCCTACGTATAATTTCTTCAAGTATTCCTTTTGCTGTCAAATTGCTTCCCAAGATCAGCATTAGCACTGCTTCTACTGTCATTGGAAGGATCTCGATGTGAAGCTCTGCCAGTAGTTTGTTTCTCCCACCTACGTACTTTAAAGTATTAAACTCCTGGCATACCTTGATAATGAGAGGATGCCAAACGTTGAAAGTGCCTTGTACAAGAATTAGTAAGAGGATCCCACATGCATTTCCATGTCAAATTTGGAGCACTGTCATATGGAAAGAAAAGCTTCTTAGCATTTATAATGGAACATTTTTTGTTTGTTTGTAAAATGGTCTTTCAAACACAATGTGCGTGCAATTCATCCTTGATTAGCAAAGGTTGAAGTACACACCTGTCCTTCCTTTGGCGGTTGATGAGGGACTAATAGGAGATGCATTTTTAGATTCTACCACTGGGGGCACATTGTAAGGTACAGGCAACATCCTGCCCTTGGTTGATCAGCTAGAGTGAGAGGCTGACTAGTCTAATCCTAACGAGCAGTCTCTGTTTTTCTGTATGAGTTTTCCTCTACTGCTTCCAGTCATCTGCCCTCCCAAGATTGATCAGCCCATTCACTTTCCCATGGTTATAGGAGGTTATCATCCAGGCAGGAATCAGGGTTTTTGCTGCTACAACCTTAAGCCCTTCTGTGGTGGCTTACAAGCACACTTGTACATGTAAGGGTCTATTGTGCCTTCATCTGTGGGTGTACATGCCCTACAAGTGTTACCATGTTAAGATGCCTTGGCAGAATCAAGCACATGTCCTCAGCCCAAACACTACATACTGTGTAGCTTTTCTCCTGGTGCTGGCAGTGCAGTGGATTAGATCATTTCTTTCTCCCCAGGATTGGCTATCCGGTGTCATCCACTCAGTCCCACCCTTCTCTGCCCAGCTTTTTCAGCTCCAGAAGAGCTGCTTATTGGTCTTGGGATGCCTGGGTCATAGTTAGGGTTTCATTACTCCATGCCATTGGTTGGGGTTACTTGAAACTGAGATTTTCCCTCCCTGTCTATGTGGGTTAACTTAGGCTGAGGGAGGTCACCAGGTCATCTTGTACTTCTGCTCATGTCTCAAAGCCTAAACATTAAATAGAAGTTCAATGCTTGGTGGGAGTTTCAGGCATAAGTATGAGACAGCAACTTTAGGGACTATGGACTGATGTCAGTGCAAAACTGTCAAAGGAGTGCACAGACCATTTTCTTCCTTCTTTTGATATCAGGAAGGTACTATGACACAAAGGAAGATGTTCATCTTGTTTCACTGTTGCAGTCCTTACAAAATGGGTTATCTGGCTCCCGGTAGCTCACAGTCAGCCAGAATACCAAAGTCCTTGGTATATGACGTCGGCTGCCTTCAGTTGTAAGCCTGACGTCAGGACGTCAGGTACAAAGGAAGGCAGCCGATGCCATTTCCTCAGTCATTCTTGCCACTGAGCCCGAAACAGAAGCAATTTGCACGTGTGCCGGTCGGCCGATTACCTTCTTTTTGTATTCCAACTGCTAAGTGGAAGACATCCTCAGATAAGTACCCCATTGGGGACCCTCTTTTCTTGCTTTAACGAATGTCAGAGAAAATTAATAACTGTCTTGCCTGTGGAAAACAGATTCCGCACCATGATTTTCACTCTTACTGTATCACTTGTTTGAGCCTTGAGCACGACATCCCTAATTGTGATCTCTGTGCTTCTTTCAACCCGCGTACCATACGTCGTAGAGCTAAGATATTATTTAAGCATTTCAGAGTTTGGCCTAAGTTCATCGGTATGGCGTCTTCTGGTCTCCCGACTTCAGATGTTCCTAAGAAGAGCAAGGATAAAGACCGCGACAGGCTTAGGGTCAAATTAGCAGACGACATTCCTGTTAAGTTGGTTGTTGGACCAGCAGTAGTCAGTGAGGTGCTTTCGCAGCTCCTGCAGTCTGGGGATGTTCAGCAGCAGGCCTCTTCTGAGACCTTTTCTGAGTCCTCCATACCGCAGGCTTCCACTTCGTCTTCTGACCCTCCACCAGTTGCCGCCTCTGATGGGTCCTGAGCCGCTAAGCAGGCACCAGCTTCTGGGGCCTCTTTTCTCCACCCGGAGACCAGATCCAGACCAACGACCTTTGTTCAGACTCCCACGGTGGCTAGGCCTCCTGAGTCCCTCCGGCTTTCTAGCAGACCTTCCAGCCGCAAATTTACTCAAAAGCAGCCGCCGACCTCCCCTCAAATGCCTCAGTCTCAGATTATTAAAATGGCTAGTGATCTCTTGACCCTTATAAGGGGCTCTCAGCCACCTCCTTCTAAGAGAGCTAGGGAATTGTCCCCAGAAGTTTTGTCTGCCTCAAACTCTGAGGTTTCCAGCAACTCTGCTGATGAAGAGGGAAACTCTCAACTTTTTTCTGGTTTTGAGGATTCTGATGCAGAAGACTCTATCCCTTCTGCCTCCCCTCCAGAAGATTTTTCTTTTGGAGATTCTCTGAATACTCTTAGGGAGCATTTCAAATGGGAAAGTCAGGACTACCCTCAGTCTAAGAAAAGGATTAGGGAATTCTTGGATTTACCGCAGCATAAGCCTTTGGCTAACCTCCGGTTTTGGAAGTTGTTGATGTTTTCATGGAGAATTCTTTGACTCCTAATACTGTTCCTCCTGCTCCCAGAAAACCTGACAGGTATTATAGAGTTCCTAATTCTCATCAGTTCCTTTTCAAGAATAAACACTCAAAGAACGTTGAACAAACAAAACTCTAAAATTAGTTAAACCAGGCTAGAAACCAAATCAGCTGCAAAAGAAAACACTTGTAAATCCTTCTTTTAGCGCTTTCATCCACATTTATTGTCGTGAACTTCTTCAGAAATAAATTACTTCAGACTAACTTTGCTTAAATACTATTATCACAGGAAATGATGTCATTGATTTGTGAGTAATTAATTATATCAACTTCTTTTGTTTTGATATTGTACAAACTTGATGCAAATATTCTTTTGACAAATGTATCATATGTCATACTATAATATATAAATATAAAACTTAATTACTTAATCAAGTGACAAATGTACAGTGTCTTTGGGCTTTCTATCTGTAATAAACTTAAAGTGTTTTCTAATGTACAGATAGAAAGCCCAAAGACACTGTACATTTGTCACTTGATTAAGTAATTAAGTTTTATATTTATATATTATAGTATGACATATGATACATTTGTCAAAAGAATATTTGCATCAAGTTTGTACAATATCAAAACAAAATAACAAGTTGATATAATTAATTACTCACAAATCAATGACATCATTTCCTGTGATAATAGTATTTAAGCAAAGTTAGTCTGAAGTAATTTATTTCTGAAGAAGTTCACGAAAATAAATGTGGATGAAAGCGCTAAAAGAAGGATTTACAAGTGTTTTCTTTTGCAGCTGATTTGGTTTCTAGCCTGGTTTAACTAATTTTAGAGTTTTGTTTGTTCAACGTTCTTTGAGTGTTTTTTCGTCTTAGTTGAGCCGGACTGGTATCACATATGGCAGCAGAAGACTCCACTGAAGAGACTTTACTAAATTTATCAATTCATTCTGTTTTGGATCAAGACATCCTAGATTTGAAATCTAGAGAATCCAAACAATTACTAACTGAGACAGTCAGTAAAATAGTAAAATAAATACTACAAGGATGGACACCGTCTAATAAAATTGAAAACACCAAGGTCCCCTTAAACCAGAGAGGGGAAGTGACTTCATGTACGGAGCCTCACGCCAAAAACAGCGAGACAAGTCAGAACCGTAATGGTGGACTAACAACACAACAGTTGCCGTCGGAAGGCAACATTTGGGATTTTTTATCGAAGGACAAGTCCAATCCTTTCACTAACATCGGAGAAACGCTTCAAAACGAAACAGTAAGTTTACAGAGCGATGACAAATTGACTTGTAAAAAGAACATTTACGAACTAGAAAAAATGACTTTCAAATATGTAACGTTAGATCTTGAGGTGTTATATCTAACCGAATGTGTTAATAGAAAGGTGGTACCGAAAGGACTTAGGACAGCAAAATTTCCGAATTGCGTCTCTCCAAGAGACACGCTAAGTAAAGAACTGATAGACCTGTATAATGAAACAGGGTTAAAAATGATGAATATTCTAAAAAATCATTATAACAATGAAATAGAAGCCCTCAATGCTTAAATAAGATCTTTAGACGAAAAGATACATAATTATACAAGTTTCAACATGTTTGAAGATTTATACAACGGAATCAGAATAAAAGCTGACAGGCAAAGGGCAACTATCATAGCCAGAAAACAATCTAAACTGAGGCGTGATATTTTGTCTTATAAAAACAACCAGGCCTATATAGTTTTAGCCGAGTCTGTGATACCAGCCAACACTTTACAAAGTAAAGAATCCAACAACTTTGTACAGACATTTTCAGCAAATGCGGATGAGATCAACAACTCAGTAGTGATTAGAGGGGAAAGTGGAAACAGAGACAACACCTATGAAGATTTTCCTGCTTTGCCCACTACTAGTAATGAAAGTATAAGTACTAATAATAAGAATATGAACTATGCGGAGAGAGTGGCGACACCCTCTGAAGTGAACACTACCCCTTTTCAGAGGGTACAAGAGAAAAACAAAAAAACTTTGAAATGGTACAATTCCACCCAATTTCGGGGGAAGGGCAGAGGCAAGAACAAGCGGAGATGGTAACATCATCTCCCGAGTTAAACGTGGACTCTTTTGAAGTCGGCATATTAAATTTGTCTGATTTAGAAGTAAATCAACCTATCACTAACATTTTAAGGAAAGGGTTCACGTTTATTCCAACTAATCACATGAATCTTGGAAAACTGTTTGTGGATTTTAGATTATTCTTGAGAAAACTAAATTTAAACTACATCATGGAAGACATAGGTTGTTCTAAACCACAGGATAAAATCACCGTTAGCAATCCTAGTACCTACAATCCGCCCCTTATGAATAGCTTACAAGTATTTCAGAGACTGTGTGAAAATGATTTTAGAAACATTATGTTTGTAAATGATATAAACAATCTAACTACAGAAGAAACAGATACTTTGAAAACTTTAGCTAACAACAACAACATAAGAATAATGAAGGCTGACAAGGGGGGCAAAGTGGTAATAATGAACAACAAGGATTACAAAATTTCAATTAATGAAATGTTACAGGATACAACAACATACAGAAAAGTTAACTATGAGATAGTGAATAAGAAGTTTAAAGCTTTAGATTCCATTTTGTTAGACATGTTTTCTCAAGGCGAATTTAGTATAACAGACTATGAATTTATGCACAAGGAACATCCTAAATTAGCAGTGTTTTTTGGAATTCCCAAAATAGTGAGACTAAACCACCCTTTAGGCCCATCATTTCAGCCAAACAGTCGAAAACTGAAAATATTTCGATTTGGTTGGATAACATACTCAACCCATTAGTACAGAAGTCTGAATTTTTTATAAAGGACTCATGGAGTCTTTTAGAAACTTTGAGAAAAATAAAAATTATTGATGAAAACCTGTTTTTCGGGAGTTTGGATGTTAAGAATTTATATACCAGTATAGATCAAGAAGAGGGTATAGAATTCATGAGAGAATACTTAAACAAGAATACAGTGTTTTCGAATACCAAGGTAAACTCACTATGTAATTTAATGGAGTTAATTTTGGAGAACAATTTTTTCAGATTTGATGACTACATTTATAAACAAGAACTAGGGGTAGCAATGGGTTCAAGGGTGGCCCCCTCTTTTGCAAACATCGTGATGGCTAATTGGGAGACGAAATTTTTAAAGACACATCCTTTATTCAACAAAGTCATCATATATCGTCGATACATAGACGATTTACTATTTGTATGGAAAGGAGAACACAAAGAATTTGTAGAACTGGTTGATTTTTTAAATCAAACAACCAAGTTTTTAGAATTCAAAATAGGTGACTTTAGAAAAAAGATTACATTTTTAGACTTGACCTTAGAAATTGATGATGAGACCAAGACCTTTCATAGTGAAATTTACAGAAAACCGTATTTTGCAAACTGTTATTTACACAAAGACAGTTTACATCCAGAGCATATGAAGAGAGGGGTCATTAAAGGTCAGATCATCAGGTTAAGTAGATTAACATCTAAAGACAGAGTATTCCAGAGGGAATTACTTCTTTTGAGGTCCCTTTTCATCAATAGGGGATACACTAGAGATTTCATAGTTAAGATAGACAATGAAGTGTTACCACTAAGAAAAGGAGTGGCCAAACCAATATTACTTTCAGAGGATTTGTCAGTGGGGGTACCCCAAGTATGCATCGAGAACACTGACCAGGAAGGGCAGACAAAAGGATTTGTAACAGCTTTCCCACTGCCAATAGTAAATGAAATGTGGAACATCAAATCTATCATAGAAAACAATTGGAAGGTCATTATGGGAAATAGAGAATTGATGGCAGTGGTAGGACAAAAACCCAGATTCACCTATAAGAAGGTTGTAAATTTAAAAAGCATTTTGGAATCAGGTAGAGACAAATACAACAGTTTAGATAGATTTTGTACTAATAAAAAAGGCACCTTTAGCTGTACAAATTGTAAGCAGTGTAGATACATGAGTAATTCTTCTTTCGTGACAGTACAACATCTAAACCACACATTTTGGGCAAGGGAATATTTTAATTGTAACAGTGGATTTGTAGTTTATTTGGCCACATGCGTTACATGTAAAAACTATTACATAGGGAAAACCAAAAGAATTTTCAAACGCAGAGTATATGAACACATCTTGGCTATAAAAAAGAAAGACAAAAACAATGCCTTGGCAAGACATGCTTTTATATGTAGAGATTTTAAAAAGTTTGAATTTTTTATTTTAGACGCAGTAAAGAAAGGATTATTGATAGGGGATCTTAACATTTTAGAATGTAGAGAATCTGTGTGGCAGCTGGTGTTTGGAGCTGATACAACACCAGGGTTAAACGAAGTAATAAACTTAAAGTGTTTTCTAATGTACAGATAGAAAGCCCAAAGACACTGTACATTTGTCACTTGATTAAGTAATTAAGTTTTTTATTTATATATTATAGTATGACATATGATACATTTGTCAAAAGAATATTTGCATCAAGTTTGTACAATATCAAAACAAAAGAACAAGTTGATATAATTAATTACTCACAAATCAATGACATAATTTCCTGTGATAATAGTATTTAAGCAAAGTTAGTCTGAAGTAATTTATTTCTGAAGAAGTTCACGAAAATAAATGTGGATGAAATTGCTAAAAGAAGGATTTACAAGTGTTTTCTTTTGCAGCTGATTTGGTTTCTAGCCTGGTTTAACTAATTTTAGAGTTTCCTTTTCAAGAATCCTACTGCTGATCTGGAGATTATTTCTCAGGACCCTAAAGGTGTTAAAGCCACAGTTGCTAAAAATCCTGTTCCTTCTGACAGGGAATCTAGAGCCTTGGATAGATGGGGTAAAAAGGTTTATACCTCCTCCACTCTTGCAATTAGGTCAGTTAATTGTCTTTTTCATATGCTTAAGTATCAGCAGCATACTTTGGAGGCTATTAAGGCTAAAATTGCTGGTGTTCCTTCCCTGATGGAGAGTAAGGACATGCCAGATTTATTGAATTCTGTCACTCTTGTCACTAAACATTCTCTACATTGTGGTTTTGATACTTTGAAGGCTTCTTGCAGGGCAGCAGCCATTGGTTCTGTCAGTAGAAGACATGCTTGGCTCAGGGAGCAGCCCCTTTCTGAACCTGTCAAATCTAAATTACTGGATGTGCCTTTGCACAAGGACAATCTTTTTGGTAACAAAGCAGAAGAGGTGTTGAAAAAGTTGGAGGATAAGGCCAAATCTATGCAAACTATTAAGGACTTTCTGCAAGTTCAGCCTCCTCACTTTAGTAGACATTACCCTTCTAAGAATTGGACTTTTCCTTTTCCTAGCAAACAGGGTTGCATTAGGCCTAGGGGTTACAGGTCTTCTGGGGACAGACTTCCACCCCTCAAAAGGCTAAGCACTGGCATGCTTCCTCTTCAGAATAGGGGAGTTCTAAGCAAACCTCCCAAAGCAAGCATTCCCAATGACTCCGGCCTTCCCCTGCCTGCCAATGCAGGCCCAGGGTTTCCTTTGGGGGGAAGGTTAGCCATTTTTGCAGATGTCTGGTCCACCATCATAGACGACAAATGGGTACTCAAAATAGTATCCCAAGACTACAATTTCTCCTTTTACACCTTCCCTGTCCCCCAAGGATACCCAGATATCCCCCACATCAAAGGGCAGAAGCAGAAAAACAAGTTTCTTCTTTGCTAAACCTGGGAGCAATAGAGCCAGTTCCTGCACTACAGATAGGCCAGGGTTTCTACTCAAGACTTTTCCTGGTTCCCAAAAAAGGGGGCACCTGACACCCTATTTTGGATTTGTCCATTATAAACACTTTTCTAGTGATTCCCAAGTTCAAAATGTTCACTGTTCAGCAGTTGCTGCCAATGCTGGCCAAGGATTCCTGGCTGGTGACTTTGGATCTCAAAGAAGCTTATCTGCACATTCCAGTAAGGGAAAGCTGTAGGCAGTTCCTTCGTTTCAAGGCGGGGAAGGGACACTTCCAAATCTCTGCACTGCCCTTTGGCTTATCTACTGCTCCCAGAGTTTTTATGAAATGCCTGGCTCCAGTTATTGCTTTTTGCAGGCAAAGAAACATTCAAATTTAAATACACATAAGAAGTGCAAAAAACTAATAGATACAAGAACAAAACGGAACTAAACCAGCATATTTTTATTTACAATGATCTGGTACCTCGGCAATTCGCCTTCATGGATCACAATTCATTTCAAAAAATGAAGCAATATATATACAACAGTACAGCTATTATTCAATTAATTTATCAATTAAATAACAATTCATTATTTAAAGTGACCACAGTAATTTCCAATAAATATACAAAATTAACTTACATAACTGAAATGAATGAATGAATCTAACTATATAAAATCCATGTTTTAATTATTTTTATATTAATATATTATTATTATTAATATATTATTATTACATGGCTAATTCCTGATTCATACCAAAAGGCTTTAAAGTTTTGAATTTTAAAATCATCTTGGTTTCTAATTCCAGTAATTTGGCTACAATATCGCCCCTTCTGGGAAGAAAAGGCTTTCCAGGGACACAAAGTTTTAAACTATTGGGAGAACAATTATGTTTTTCATGGAAATGTTTGGCAACAGGGCTGGTCACATTATTATGTCTAATATCTTTTAAATGTTCCAAAGTACGAATCCTGACCATACGTTTAGTTTGTCCTGTATACCAAACCTCATCACATGAACAGCCCAAAATATATACCACCCCCATAAACCTACAATTAAAACGAAATTTTGGGGTAAAAACAATGCCATTAATGGCATTCAAATTCTTGACCTTATTGCAAATACCACAACAACCACATGGAAAAGTACCATATGGTAATATATCATGAAAAGAAGATTGATTGTTTCCCTCAACAAAATTATAATTTAATAATTCTTTCAAATTCTTTCCCCTTCTGAAAGAAAATGTGACATGTTCTGGAAACAAAAAACCTATAGATTCATCTTCACTGATAATATGCCAATGTCTTCTAACCAAATGCATCAGTTCATTTGAAAATGGTGAAAACCTAGTAACATAAAAAAGCTTATTCTCATCATCAATTTCATTTTTGGCATAAGTCCTATTACTACATTCCAAATTTCTCTCATGAGTAAAGGATCCATCTCTACTATTCCCTAATAATTTGTTTTTACATTTCAATAAATATGCCTCATCATAACCCCTTTCACTTAACCTAGAAAAAACTTTAATTCATGAATTTTCTCATCTTTGTCACTAGTATGATCATAAATCCTCTTGAATTCACCAAGAGGCAATGAACATTCAAATTTACCCTTACTTGGACGATTGTCTTATTCAAGCAAACTCTCCAGAGCAACTTCTAAAGGATTTGGCCTTTGTAAAGGACCTTCTCACCTCTTTGGGCTACACTATCAACGAAAAGAAGACAAAATTGGTACCCACCAGGGAGATTGTATTCCTGGGAGTGAGTTTGAACACAGCTGCTCAGATGGTATTCCTCCCTCAAGAGAAACAAATGGATCTTTCAAATTACTTCAAGAATTTGGCAAGCATGACCCAACTCTCTGCAAGGCAATTCCTGCAAGTCCTGGGATTCATGGCTTCATGTATTCTGATGATTCTATATGCCAGACTGCATATGAGGAAAATACAATGGTACCTCAAGAACCTTTGGTGTCAACACACTCAGGATTTAGACTTGATACTTCCTCTGATTCCCTGCCTGCAGACAGAGTTTCTTTGGTGGGCGACTGCCTGTTCACAGAACAAAGTCCTGCCTTTTTGTCCACCTCCTGCCAGCCAGACTCTCACCACAGATGCCTTGGACTACACTTGGGGAGCACATCTACAGGGCAGATGCATTCAGGGGACTTGGAGCTATCAACAGATTCATTGGCACATAAATCTGAAGGAATTGATGGCAGTCCAGCAGGCCTTGATGGCTTTCAAGCATCTGCTCTCTCCTGGTACTCTTCTAGTCAGGACAGACAACACCACAGTCATGTGGTACATCAACAAGCAGGGAGGGACTCACTCTTACCACCTGTGCAGACAAAGCATGATACTATCCATAGCAGCTTCCATGGGCATTCATCTGATAGCTCACTTTCTTCCAGGAAGGCTCAACACCTTGGCAGACCAGTTGAGCAGGCAGGTCCTGGATCCTCATGAGTGGCAGCTAAACAAGACCGTCTTCTGTCGCATCATTCAGTGTTGGGGCACTCCCCAGGTGGATCTCTTCTCATCTCCGACCAACCACCTTCTTCCAACCTTTTGCACCAGGGAACATCAAAACAAAGCTTGGAAAGTGGATGCTCTGTCCTTCCCCTGGACACAGCTCTCAATCTATTCCTTCTCTCCTCTGCCTCTTTTTCCCAGAGTGCTGTTAAAGATAAGGGACAAAAAACCAAGGGCCATTATCATAGCTCCAGACTGGCCCAGGCAACATTGGTATCCACTACTTCACCGTCTCTCCCAGTCTCAGCCTTGGCATCTTCTCCTGATACCAGATCTCTTAGTTCAGGAGGGAGAAAAAATTCTGCATCCTCATCTTCAGACTCTGCATTTGGCAGTCTGGCTCATAATTTAGGCTTAGCACTAGGAAATCTTACGCTGACAAGTGGAAAAGATTCTGCATTTGGATGCAGGCTAGAGGGGAAGACCCTTCTCGACCTACTCTTCCTCTTATTCTTGACTGTCTGCAGGCTTGCTTAATGGTGGACTTTCCTTTTCTTCTATCAAGATT
Organism: Protopterus annectens; assembly: GCF_019279795.1. Classification (NCBI taxonomy): domain Eukaryota; kingdom Metazoa; phylum Chordata; order Ceratodontiformes; family Protopteridae; genus Protopterus; species Protopterus annectens. The sequence goes on along the minus strand of NC_056751.1, from coordinate 608,007,963 downwards.
CATGTTTCGGCTATTTCTGCTCATTGTTCCTTTGAGCAACCCATTTTCTCTCATCCCTTGATGAAACAGTTCCTCAGGGGAGCTAGCAATTTAAAGCCTCCCAGAAGGGAGCCTACTCCTGTTTGGGATCTTAATTTTGTACTTGAGAAACTTACCCTGCCTCCTTTTGAACCAGCTGCCTCAGCAGATTTAAAGTTTCTCTCTTGGAAAACTGCCTTTCTCTTGGCTGTTACTTCAGCTAGAAGAGTTTCTGAGCTGCAGGCCTTAATGGCAGTAGAGCCTTTTATCATCTTCCATGTGGATCAGGTTTCTCTTCGAACTAATCCCCCCTTTATGCCTAAGGTGGTTTCTAGCCTGACTCTTAACCAGTCTATCCACCTGCCTACCTTCTTTCCTAATCCTCAGACTAAAGGGGAAAAGTTACTGCATTCCCTGGATGTGCATAGACAGCTTAGATTTTACCTGGACAGGACTAAATCTTTTTGAAAGTCGGATCAGTTGTTGGTCAGTTTTGCTCCTGGAGCTCAGGGGAAAGCTATTTCTAAACAGACCATTTCTGAATGGATTGCTCATTGTATTCACTTTTGTTACTTATAGCATGGCAAGGTTCCTCCACAGAGTATTAGGACCCATTCTACTAGAGCAGCCTGTATCTCAGCAGCTTTTTAAAGAGGTGTACCTACTAAGAACATCCTGGAAGCAGCTACCTGGACTTCTGTCCACACTTTCACAAAGCATTACAATTTACCCTTGTTTTCTAAATCCAGGGCTGGTTTTGCCACTGCAGTGTTGCAGGGCATTCTTACCAACCCTTAAACAGTGGGTGTTCCTCCTCCCTTTTGTTTTTTTTTTCTTTCCTGGGCTTTGGGAATCAACCCATTCTGTAAGGACTGCAACAGTAAAACACAATGAACATAGTACAGTTGTGTACGTTTACCATAAATGTAGATGTTCGAGTGTATTCACTGTTGCAGTCCTGGTTTCCCTCCCTTCCATCCCCTTTTTTTTCCTGGGGCACAGACTGGATTTTTCCTTTCCTGGTCTAGCCTTTTTGGGGGCTCCTGACAGTTAAGGCAAGAAAAACTGAGGAAATGGCATCATCTGCCTTCCTTTGTACCTGACATCCTGACGTCAGGCTTACAACCGTAGGCAGCTGACGTCATATGCCAACTGTGGGCTACTGGGAGCTGGATAACCCATTTTGTAAGGACTGTAACAGTGAATACACTCAAACATCTACATTTATGGTAAGTGTACACAACTGTACTTTATGTATACAAGATTTGTTTCAGTTTTAATCAAGTTCACACTATGTTCTGTATTCTTTCTGGTAAAAGTCCCATAATTAAACAATGTTTTGTAACTCTTATTTTTATTTATTTTTTGTTCAAAGTCCATTCTGCAATCTTTAATAGACTTCTTAATTTAGACATCCACAAACACATTGTCTTTGTTTTAGTTCATTCTGGGGTTCTAAATTCTGAATTTTCATATGTATGCATTAATTCAGAGTAATGATTTTCTGTTCCTCATTTTGTCAGAGTCCAAGGATAAGCATTATGTTTCACTAATTGTTTCTCTGTTTTCTTTTAGGTTCAGGTTCTGTATCCAGAAAAAGAAAGGCCAGAATCTCCAACAGGTAATTCTGCTGATCCTTTACAAAATACCCCCCCCCCCCAAAAAAAAAAAAAAAACAGCTAACTCTGTTTTGTTTTTCTTTGCCTCTGAGTATTCCATACAGGCTTATAACTTTCAGCCCACAGCCTTTCTGTCTCCACTGGACAGGGCCCAATACCTGCTTTTATTTCCTACTATTCGTTTTAGTTCTTGCTGTTTTAACAGAACTGATGCAGATTGCTTCATCCTTTGCTTCTCCATACCTAATCTCTGTTCCCCTCTTTTTTCCCAGCTTAAAGTCTTTCTCTTCCCCTCTTGTATTTTCACTCTATCTCCCCTACTGTTGCAGTTCATTTCATAATGTTATGGTGTTCTCCTTTTTGTAGTAGTCAGTACTGTAACGTTATGTTTCTGTTTATCCTTTATTTTCTTCTTCTTCTTCTTTTGCACTCTGTGGCTTCATTGCCTTTATCATCCCCGTTTTTGTATTTCTTTTTAACAGGCTAAGTCAAGTTTTCAGTATGTCTGTCCTCTTGAAGCATTCTGACTCTAAACAGATCAGTGTAAAGTCTTTACTTTCTCAGGAGGTTTACATCAGAATGAACTAACTGCGTATGTTTTATTTTAGGAACCAGATTTGTAAATTAGTCAGTTAACATTAAAAAAGGAATGCTCCCATATCTAGCAGCTCAGTTTTATTATAGTGGCCAGTAACCCAAACAGACTCCCAAAAGTAGAAACCCCAGAGATCATAGGTTTATTACCTCGAGCAGTAACACAGTGGAACCCTTCAATATAGTTTGTTTTCTGTGGGTGCCAGGCTTTTGATTGACAAACTAGTGACTATCACTCTGTGTGATTGATAATGTGCATTTCTTGAATTTTGATACTAAAGACTCATAGTGCTATATCTTGGGGATTCCTTTTTTCCTCAAGATACTTTGATCTCAGAGTTACTATATGTATGTATATCTATATATCTATATATCAACATTCGGGAGTGTGGGGTGTAGCCCCCCAGCATCAGACGTGCAGGGTATATTTGTATTTTTAGAAGTCCATAAGATACTATTCTGTGACTGCGGTTACGTATATCAATTACAGAACATCTGCAGATGCATTAGGACGCTCTTTATTTGCATAAAGAAACTCAGTACCTCCTGTAGCTGTTGTACTTGGAGAACCCTCTGATAGATGATATAGGATCTCCAGAAAACTGGCTATGTATTTTTCAGTTCTAAAATTAGGTTATAAATCCACCTCAAACTCCTCAAAGCATGCTAAGAGGGAGAAGACAATATGGTGTCAGAAAAGGACTGCCAAGACTAAGTCAAATAGCTTATAAGTCTTCTAAGAGGTGTGCAAGTGTCTCTGCCCTACAGCAGTCCAAAGTGCCACTCTTAGACTGTTTGGTCTCAGTCTGGAGAACTATCACCTAAAATAAGTAGGCACAGAACAGTAATGAAAGCAACTGTACTCTGAGTTGCTATGGACACCCAAGCCCTTTTTCCTCTGGCAGGCCATCTGATGTCAAAAGAGATTTTAGCACAGTTAGTTCCTTCTCTTCTGCAATGTCATGGTGACTCTCTCAAAGAGAGAATTATGATAAAGGACCTCTGTTTGTTCTTGGTCACCAAGAAGTTAGGAAATATTCTTCCCTCATGATTCTGGACCCTACCAGTTTTCTGCCTTTCACGTGGTTACCCTTTAGTCCATGATTCTTGTGGTTCCTTGCAGCTTTTTGATATGATGCTAAACCTGATGGGTACCTATTATCACATCAGTGAAGGTTGTTGTGCTTTACACTAGTTGAGCTATACTTTTACTACAAAGCATGGCTTTTGGCCTTTCTTCCACTTCCTAGGTCTCCATGAGAGTTTATGGATGCCCCACAGTAACCCAACCTTCTGATGTTCCTTACTTAGACAGCTGAGTTTTGGTGGCTCCCCACCCAGGACTACCTAATGCCAGCTCTAGTGGAGGCTTTACTTTGGCTCCATTTACTTGGGTTGCCATCTATGAGGATAAGCTTACATACATCCCAGTACCATTCATTCCATTCACAGAGCTAGTTTTGCATTCTGTCCACAGCTACACCTTACTATGTCTAGGAAGAACACAGAAGCTCATGAATCTGGCCTGATGAGTAATACAGCAGAGACTGGTGCAGGCACATCTTCATAATGTCATAAGCACTCTTTTGCCAGACTTCATACACAGTTGTTTTTTTTTGTTTGTCTTTTTGGCTATTTACGGTTAGGGGTCGCCACAGCGGAACTCCAGTGTGCTAATGATTGGCAGTAGATTTTTTTGGTGCCAAGTTGCCAGCCCGACACCCAACCTTCAGCGAAGGCACACCCATTCACGCATGTCTTTCGGAGGCCACTCGACCGCGGGGAGAACATGCAGACTCCACACAGAAGGCACTCCAGCCGAGAACCGAACAGGAGAACCTCTTGCTGTGAGGCAACAGTGCTACCGCTGCACCACCGCGGATTACCAGACTTCATACACAGGCTCTGCATCAAATCAGTTGTTGCCTTTCTGAAGTGTAACTCCTTATTAGATCAACTCACTACAAACTGAATTGTTGAATCTCTTCTTCCAGCCTTGAGATGGGCTTTCCATTTATCTGCTCACTACTCATCCAACTTTCTTATCATTTGAATCTGTGGAGTGGTTGTGGGATGCTTAAAGGTGCAACGAGTTTATGAAAACTGAATCACTAGTAAGAAAATAACACATCTGAAAGTTCTCCTGCACCCAGTTACTTCATAGGTTAGTACTAGGCTAGCTGCCCGTATGGGCCATTTTAAGCCTAACCAATTACCCCATGTGAGACTCAAACACTGCACCTTGTGTTTTTAAGGTGACACCTTAACCATTATGCTAACCTCCTAACTTAAATACTTTAATTCCATGGTTACAGAAACATAAAGAAAGAAGATGCACCACCAATATGAAACATTGTTCCCACTCCATATCTGCAGGATTCCACTCCAAAACACTTATAATTAAACTGCACTTCAAGGTAAAAAAAAGAAAGAAAGAAAACATCCAGCAAATAAGGAGACCACACACAGTGAACCAAAATTCTCCATAAATCACTAGTGTAACAGTCATTACTGCAGTTATTCAATGCGCGTGTCATACCTCTCAACTGTACAGATTTTTGTCTCATATTCGGGGTCCGTTTCTCATAGAATTGTGGTTTTCTGGCAAATCATTGAGGGTTGAAGTCAGAAAATAATGACATATATTGAGTTTCAGACTTCATACCCGTCAGAAAATTCATACTAATTAAAAAAAAAACTGTTGTTCTCTCAATTTTCTAAGTTTGTAAGAGCAATATTTAAAGTGTCCCTGTTTTTGGGCCTTTGTCACCCCATTATTGATGGCTTTGTGTAGATTTCTTGCTCTAAGAGGTTGAGAGGTATGGCGCATGTGTGTTCCAGATACAACACAAACAGTGCTAATGGGTAGACAGGAAATACAGTTGCCTTTCATGTTAGGAAGATCAGAAGGCTGAGGGTTTTTATCCCACACCAGCTGAGTCTTGGCTTCTTGCTCCTGTAGGGTCTATGAGGTTCCTCAGATGTTAGATGTTCAGAAATGTTTGTTTAATGGGGCACACTATCATGGCTGAGATACATCACCCTCAGGGAACATAGGATGTTCTTCGTGTTTCACTGTTGCAGTCATCACACTTGGGTTATATGCCTGCAGGTAGGCCTCAGTCAGCCAGAATACCAGAGACTTAGTATTTCTGTGTAGGATGCTGTCGCTGCTAGACTGACGTTAGGTTGTCAGGGGTATAAAAACAGGCAGCCAATGCCATTGCATCAGTCTTTCTTGCCGAGGAGGAGCCCGAAGCAGAAACAGTTCACAAGTGCCTGTCAGCCGCTACCTGAATTTTTCATTTTCAAATTGAATAATCCTGAAGTCTTCTAAAGCTAAGTACCCTGTTGGGGATACTTTTTTCTTGCTCTAACCGATGTCAGAAAAAGTTAACAATTGTCTTGCCTGTGGAAAGCAAATGCTCCACAGAGATTTTCATTCTTATTGCGTCACCTGTTTAGGCCCAAACCACGATGTCCCTCGCTGTTGGATTTATGCCTTGTTTAATGCCTGAACCATTCATCGTCAGGCTCTCTTTGTCGCTAAATTCTTTCACTCTCGATCTCCTTATTCTGAAATGGCTACATTAAGCCATCTGACTACCAATTTTCTGAAAAAATACAAGGATAAAGACAGAGACAGACTGCATAAGTCCAAAACTGCCGATGGCGCTTTCGTTAAGCTAGTCGCCAGTCTGCTGGTACTCAGTGAGGCACCTTTGCAGCCCCTGATGCCCGCTTCAATGGATTCGTAGGCCTCTGCTGAGACCCATTTGGCGTCTGGTATGCTGCGAGATGCTTCTTCAACTATGGAACCTGTGGATGTCTCTACCTTGGATGGGTCCGGAGCCGCTGTGCAGGCACTGGCTTCTGAGGCAGTTTTTTGCTCTACCGATGTTTGAAACAAACCAACTTCATTTCTATTTATTTTATTTTATTTATTTATTTGCAGTTGGTTTACCAGGATAGTCCATTGGGCCAAAAGAACCCGTTTTCAATGGAGTCCTGGGGAGAAAAGCTCCAGCACAGACAAAATTAGGTACATACAAGATTGCTAAAATAATGATAATTATACAAGTAGTAGATAAAACATTTTGCTCAAAATTCAAGAAGCATTCAACATTACAATAAATGAAGATTAATGCGAAGTAAGTGAACTGAGACAGTAATGTGAATTACATAACAGAGTTGTAATTGAGAGGGAACATAACATTACATTACAGAGTAGTTATTCTGAAGGAGCACAAGCTTTGTTAGGTAAAGTTGAGTATGAAGGCATAGAGGAGGTTGGATGCCATATATTTATGAGGGGTGGGAGCAGGAACAATCCCATTGGGACCTGAGATGTGTATGGAGAGAGTTTTTGAATATGTAGTGATTAGAGGTGGTACGAATGGATGGTGGGAGTGAGTTCCAGAGACGGGACAGGTTAGAGGATAATAAGTGTTTACCTGGGGATAAGATGGTTTATGAACTTTGAGTAGGTTTTGATTGTTGGACCTTAAGACTCTATTTGGTAGGTGCATTTTGAAGGCAGAAGACAGGGAGGGACAAAGAGAGGGGTTAAGAATGAGCTTATGAGCTAAAGTCAGCTGTATAAAGATAAGATGATTAGGTAGTTCGAGCCAATTTAGTTTATGGAGAGAGGAACAGTGGTGGGTGGAGGACCTATGGCTATTTGAATTTGGCAATTTTGTTATAGCAGGAGGAAAGCTGGCTTTTAGAGAGGTCTGAAGATTAGTCAGTAGTGGAGCCCGTAAAGAAGAGAGGGATGAGAAAGGAGGAAGCGAGAGTGATTTTGGATGATCTAGTAAGATACTGATTCTGCCGGTAGAGCATACCTAGTTTTTGATGAGTTTTCTTAATATTTAGTTGTAGATGGGAGTTGAATTTAAGCTGATTGTCAATTAGAACACCTAGTAGCTTAGTTTCAGATACCAGTTCCAAGGGTGAGTTGTTTTGGCTGGTAATTGAGAAAGAGTTTATATCGAAAGAAGTAGATTTGGAGGGGGTAAATACCATTAGTTTTGTTTTGGAGGCATTGAGTGCTAAGTGATTTATTTTCATCCACTGCTCAGTAATTGAGAAAGCTTCTTGAGTAAGTTTTTGGAGCAGAGAGGGGGAGGTGGCAGAGCAGATAATGGTGGAATCGTCTGCGTATTGGATGATGTTTGCAAATGGGATAGATTTGTGGAAGTCGTTTATAAATATATTAAAGAGGAGGGGACCAAGAATAGATTCTTGGGGAACTCCAGTGGGGGTGCTAAGGAAGGAGGAAGTGGCTTTCTTCCATATTACAGCTTGGTATCTGTTTGATAAATAACTGGAGAACCAATTTATGGAGGAGGGAGAGAGATTAAGTTCTGACAGTTTGGATAGGAGCAGGCTGTGTGAAATAGTGTCGAAGGCCTTGGAGAGGTCTAGTAGTAAGGTGGAAACAATGTGACCGGAGTCTCGTGCTGTATTAACAGTCTCAAGAAAGGACAGGAGGGCTGTCATAGTGCTATGATTTGGCCTGAATCCGTGTTGTGTAGGGGTTAAAAGGTTGTTATCTAAGAGATGTGGTAGGAGTTGAAGCTGGATACACTTTTCCAGACGTTTAGATATGGGCGACAGGATAGCAATAGGACGGAAGTTATTGATGTTGCAATTGTTGCCTCCTTTGTGGAGGGGGATGATGAAGGCTTGCTTCCATAGTAGGGGCACTGTACATTCATGGATGGAGCGGTTGATTAGAATGCTGATGGGATAGGCAATAGCTTCTGCAGCTATACTTAGGAAGAAAGAGGGAATGTTGTCAGGAGCATTGGTACACGGCTTCAGTTTCTGAAGGAGTTTCTTTATGGTGGAAGTGGGAATAGGTTTAAATGAGAATAGAGAAGAGTTGGGAGAGAGAGAAATTGAGGAAGATATGGGTGAAGAGGGAGTTAGAGTAGTGGAAGAGGTGGAAGATGGATGGTGAGAAGATGAGAGTGAGGAGGAAGTGGTGATGATGGGAGGGTTGTTTGTGGGAGAGATTGGGGGTGTATTAGGTAATGAGGAGGGGTGTGTGAAGGAGGATGTGAGTTTGCTAATAGAGTCGATGAAAAAGGAGTTGAACTGTGTAGCTAGATCTAGGTCTGGGATATTTGGGTCTGGGGTTGGGGTGTGTGGTTTGCTGGGGTTTAGGAGGGTAGAGATTTCCTTCCAAAACTTTTGTGGGTTAGTTTTATTGTTGTTTTGGAGTGTGAAGAAGTATTTTTGTCTGTCAGAGATTATAAGCTTTTTTACTTTATTTCGAAGGGTTTTGTAAGCAATATGTTGTTCTGGGGTCTTATTTCTCAGATAGAGTCCCCAGGCTTTGTCTCTAAGGCGCATGATTGATAGTGTGGTTTTGGTTAACCAGGGGGCAGAATTTGTTTTTATTCTTTTTGTTCTTAGAGGAGCTTGGGAATCAAGTATTTCTAAGAAGGTAAAGTTGAAGTGAGCAACTGCGTCTTCTAAAGGTAGTGTCTTTAGATTGTTCCAATTTACTGCTTTTAGAGAATATATGAAGGTTGATGGGTTGAAGTTTTTGTCATTGCGGGTAGTGATGAAATTATGGGTTCGGTAAGAGATGCAAGGGAGGCGAGTGAAAGTAGGCAAATGATCACTAAGAGGGTCTGGAAGAGTACTACTGTCTGAGAAATAGTGGGGATGTGACACTAGAATCCAGTCAAGGATGGTGCCACAGGAGGGGTTTGTTGATGGGTGTGTTATTGTATTGATTAGCTGGGAAAACTTAAATAGGTTGATGTTAAGAGGGTTGGTTGAAGACTGGATGGAGGCCCAGTTGATGTTTACATCTCCTAAGATTATGGTTTCATTGCTGATATTGTTAGAGAGCCATGAGAGGATGTTTTCAAGTGTTGAAATATTGTCCCCTGGGGGGATGTAAAGGGATGCTAGACAGATGTGTTTGTGCTTGTTAACTTGTAGGAGAGTGAGGAGTACTTCAGCATTGTTAAATTCTGGAGTAGGTTGTTATAGGGGGTAACTAGTAAGGAAGAAGAATATAGGAGAGCAACTCCACCACCTTTTTTTTGGGTCCTGTCTTTTCTAAGGATTGAATAGCTAGGTGGAGTAATTTCAGAATCCTTTATAGAGGGTTTTAACCATGTTTCTGAAATAGATAGTATGTCAGGTTTGTTATACATGAGCCATGCGTGAAGGGTAGGGACTTTATTGACAATACTTTGTGAGTTTAGAGAAGTAAATAATATTGGCCTATTTGAGGAGGAAGAGGTGGAGGGGCCAGGGTTGGGATGGATGTCACCAGATAAAAGGCTGGTGATGAGATGAGAGATTGGGTTAGAAAGGAAACTGAGTAGAATGAGGAAGCGATTAGGATCTTTAGTGATGGTCAGAGGGTCTTTAGCTACTATGGGGATGGGGTTTCTCAGTGAGGGGAAAACTTTGAATGAGAAGGTTAGAAGTTGTGTTATTGGGTATAGATGGGGAGAAATAGGAGAGTTTAAGGGTGAGAGAGGGGAGTTCAGGTGGTAGGTTGTGTGATAAAGTTGTGAATGATAAGAAGTAGGAGGCTGGGTGAGGTAATAAAGATATGATAGTTTAAGAGATAGTAATAGTAAAATAGAGATAAATGGGGGATTTAAAGCCATGACTAAAATGTTACTTGGTGTTACGTGATTTGGTTGTCTTATGTGTTTTGTGAGTTTATTGTGCAGTGGATAAGGAAAGAGTAACAGGGTTGGGTGGAGTAAAGAGTAGTAGGAGTAGTGCTAGGGGTGTGAGTTTAGAAAAAGAAGTGTAGTATTTTGGGTTAGCTGTAGGTGTGGTTATAATAGGATGATATGCTGATGGGGGTGTGTCTAGGGAGTTGTGGGTGATTGGTGTAGGGAGGAAGTGGGTGTGGTTACAAGAGGGATATAGCTAGAGGCACTAGGGGCGGGTGGGATTTGGGGGCAGGGAGGGGAGCGGAGTGAGCCCGTAGGGCGAACGGAGCGGGAAGAAACAAACAAAGGAGTAGATAATGGCTCAGAAGAAAACAATCAGTAAAGTAGAATAACAGTAGGTAAGTTAAAACAGGTAATGTAAATAGTAGGAACTATGGGGTAGGTGATGAGGCAGATTATAGTAGACAAGTAGGAATAGGAGGGTGGTTTGACAAGGGCCAGGGGAAAAGAAAAGTGTAATTAATAGAGTAAAAGATACAGGTAGAGATCAGCGTAACCAGTAAGTGTGGCAAAGAGCAGAAAGGAAGGAAAACATAGAAGTAGAAGGGTGCCACCTAGTGGTCGACCAAAGTAGTTTTCTAACCAAAACTACTGAGTTTCTTAGGCCCAAAGTATGCACTACGCTTAGAAAACCGATGACCAAAGCTCATGCTCAGGCTCCTATGCTACAAAAACAAATGCTTAGAATGGCTGAAGACCTTATCAGGCTGATTAGGGGAAGTCAGCCTTCCCCTGCAAAGAGACAAATAATCCAGTCCCCTTCAGGTTCTGCAGACCAGGAGTCCGATGACTCTGATATTTCTGATTATGAAGACATGCCCTTATCCGCCTATGAGGATTCAGATGCAGAGGAATCCATTCCCTCTCCCTCCCCTCCAGAGGATTTTTCTTTTGGTGAAACCTTGCGTACTTTGAGAGCATTTCCATTGGGAATACCAAGACTATCCTTAGTCCAAAAAGAGACTCAGAGTATTTTTAGAGTTGCCTCAGCACAGGTCTTTAGCTATACCCCCTGTCCTGGATGTTGTGGATGATGTTTTCATGGAATCCAGTCTTACTCCTGACACTTTACCTCCTTGCCCCTAGGAAACCAGACAGGTACTACAAAGTACCTGATACTCACAAGTTTCTTTTCAAGAATCCTATTGCTGTCCCAGAGATCATTTCCCAGGGGCCTAAAGGTATCAAGGCTAATGCAGCCAAGAATCCTACCCCTTCAGACAGGGATTCCAGAGCTTTGGACAGATGGGATAAGAAGGTATATACCTCTGCAACTCTTGCTATCAGGGCATTGAATTGCCAGTTTCACATGCTAAAATACCAGCAACATATTATGAAACTTATTAAGCAAAAAGTGGTAACTTTTCCAGATTGTGCAGAAAATAAAGAATTGCAGGAGCTTATGCACTCTGCAAACCAAGTCAGTAAGCATACTTTGCAGTGTGGCTTTGTTGCCCTAGAAGCATCTTTCAGGGCAGCAGTCACTGGCTCTCTACTGAGAAGACATGCTTGGCTGAAGGAGCAGACCTTGCCAGTTCATGTCAAATCTAAATTGATAGACACTATTTTGAATAAGGACTGTTTGTTTGGCACCAAAGCAGAAGAGGTTCTTAAAAAGATGGAAGAAAAAGCTGAATCTATACAGACTGTTAAAGAATTCCTACAAGTGCAACCCCCTAGATTCAGTAGGCATTGCCCTACAAAGCACTGGTCCTTTCCAGCTCCCTCTAGGCCTTCTCGAACAAAACCCAGGGGTAACAGACCACCCAGACTACAGTCTCAGGGAATGCAGAGATCTAAGCAGTGGAGTGCCCACACCCCTAAAGCAGGGAGAGGTAAGCTATTCCCTTATGGAAAAAGCTCACAGTGACTTCTTCACTCCACTTCCCAGCCCTACCCAATTGTTTGTGCCCCTAGGAGGAAAACTTGCCCTTCATGCAAAAAACTGGATGTCTGTCACCCAGGACCGATGGGTCCTCAACATTGTATCCCAGGGGTACAAATTTTATTTCCATTCACTGCCAACCCCAAGCGTGTTTCCAGACCTTCCTCCAAACCGGTGGGCAGAGGCTCAAAACCAAGTGCTTTTCCTGCTCAATATCAGAGCTATTCAGCCTGTTCCAGTAGAACAGAGAAGTCAAGGATTCTACTCCACATGCTTCCTGGTACCCAGGAAAGAGGGCTCTTGGTGCCCAGTCCTGGATCTTTCAATTCTCAACACCTTCCTGGTGGTACCAAAATTCAAAATGCTTACCCTGCAACAGCTTCTTCCTATGTTAGCCAAGGATGCCTGATTAGTCACCCTAGACTTAAAAGCAGCCTATCTGCACATCCCCATAAGGGAGTCATGCAGGAAGTATCTATGTTTCCGGGCAGGATCCATGCATTTTCAGTTCTCTGCACTTCCTTTTGGCTTATCTACTGCGCCCAGGGTATTCACAAAATGCCTGGCTCCAGCCATTGCATACTGCAGGCAGAGAAATATCCAAATTTACCCTTACTTGGACGACTGCCTGATTCAGGCGGAGAGTCAGGAATTGCTGCTACAGCACCTGGCATTTGTAAAAAGTCTTCTCACTTCCTTGGGGTACACCATCAATGAAAAGAAATCACAACTGGTACCCAGTCAAAAGATTGTATTCCTGGGAGCAAGCTTGGACACAACTTCCCAGATGGCATTCCTCACTTCAGAAAAACAAGTCTATCTGACAGATTACTTCAGACAAATGGCCACCAGAGCCCACCTATATGCAGGAAAAATACTGCAAGCCCTAGGGTTCATGGCCTCATGTATACTGCTAATTCCATATGCAAGACTGCATATGAGGAAACTTCAGTGGTACTTAAAAAGCATTTGGTGCCAACAATCTCAGGACCTGGAAACAGTCATTCCTATCATACCCTGTCTAAGGACAGAGTTCCTTTGGTGGGCAGAAGCCTGCAACCACAACAAGGGATTGCCATTTACTCAACACCATGCCGCCCAGACCCTGAAAATAGATGCATCAGACTATGCATGGGGGGCTCACATGGCTGGAGAATGTATTCAGGGCCACTGGAGCACAAGTCAAATTCATCTGCACATCAACCAAAAAGAGATGCTGGCTGTACAGAATACCCTGACAGCTTTCAGATCCCTACTCCTTCCAGGACAACTGCTGATAAAAGCAGACAACACCACAGTTATGTGGTACATCAACAAGTGGGGAGGCATTCTTACCCACTATGCAGGTTAGCCATGGCCCTGTGGAATATGGCTTTGGACTTCCAAGTCCATCTACAAGCTCAATTCTTGACAGGCAAACAAAACTCACTGGCAGATGACTTAAGCAGAAATCTCCTAGATCCACACGAGTGGAAATTGGAGTCCAGTACCTTCAACCTTCTGATTCAGAAATGAGGGATGCCAGAGGTGGATCTCTTTGCCTCCCCCTACAACCACCAGATCAGCAAATTCTGCACCAGGTACCCTCACAGCAGGGCCTGGAAAGTGGATGCCCTATCCTTTCAATGGGAAAACCTCTCAATCTATGCCTTTCCCCCTCTGCCTCTTCTCTCAAGAGTATTAATCAAGATAAAACAAGATAGGCCAAGGACAGTTCTGATTGCTCTGGACTGGCCACACCAGCACTGGTACCCACTCCTGCACAGCCTGACAATGGTGCCACCCTGGCACCTACACCAGACCCCAACCCTGCTCTCTCAGCAGGAGGGACAGATTCTGCATCCACAATTGCAAACCCTAAATCTTGCAGCCTGGCTTATTCCTTGAATACTCCACCAGCAATCCTAAGCAAACAGGTGCTGGATGTCATCCTTGAAGCCAGAAGGCCCAGTACAAGGAAATCCTAGGCTGATAAGTGGAAAAGGTGTTGTTCTTGGATTCAGTCTAAAGAAGAGGACACAGCACTGCCCTCCTTATCTCTAATCCTGGATTACCTAGCAGAACTACTCCACAGAGGCCTATCCTTCTCCTCCATTAAGATCCATGCCTCTGCCATCTCGGCTCATTACAACACTGAGCCACCTCTATTCTCTCACCCTCTCATCAAACAGTTACTGAGAGGGGCAAACAATTTAAGGCCACCAAGCAGAGCACCTACCTCTGCTTGAGACCTTAACTTTGTACTGGAAAAGCTCATGCATCCCCCCTTTGAACCTGCTGCTTCAGCGGAGTTAAAATTCCTCTCATGGAGCGCAGCCTTGCTTCTAGCCATCACTTCAGCTAGAAGAGTGTCTGAGCTACAAGCACTGATGGCTGTGGAACCATTCATTATTTTCCATGCTGAGAGGGTTTCCCTCAGGACTAACCCTTCCTTTATGCCTAAAGTGGTGTCCACTGTGGCTCTCAACCAATCCATCCATTTGCCAACCTTCTTCCCTAATCCTCAAAATAAAGGGGAAAGGATCCTGTACTTTTTGGACGTGCACAGACAACTCAGATTCTACCTTGATAGGAATAAGCCCTTCAGAAAATCTGACCAGTTACTAGTCAGCTTTGGTACATGGGCAGAGGGCAAGGCCTTTTCAAAACAAATCATTTCCAAATGGATAGCACACTGCATCCATTTTTGCTACAAGCACCATGGAAAACCAACCCCTCAAGGGTTCAGAACACATTCCACTAGGGCTACATCTATGTCTACAGCATTTCTCAGGGGAGTCCCTACCAGGGATATCCTGGAAGCTGCTACCTGGAGTTCTGTACACACCTTCACCAAGTATTACCACCTGTCTTTCTTTTCAAAATCCAGGGCAGGTTTTGCTACAGCAGTCTTGCAAGGCCTGCTAGCCAGCCCTAACTCTTCTTGACTGCCTCCACCCTTCCACAGCTTTGGGAATCCACCCAAGTGTGATGACTGCAACAGTGAAACACGAAGAACATAGTACAATTGTGTACACTTACCATAAATGTAGATGTTCGAGTGTATTCACTGTTGCAGTCCTGGTTTCCCTCCCTCCAGCCCCCTGGTTTTCTCTCTCTCTCCCTCCTCTCTATGGCTATTACTACTGCTACTGGTATTTACTTTTTACTGGTGGTGTTTTCCCCACCATAACCTAGCTCCCTATTTGGGGTCTCCTGACATTTGGGGCAAGAAAAACTGATGTAATGGCATCGGCTGCCTGTTTTTATACCCCTGATGACTGGACAGAGTGACAGGATCTGACACAGAAATACTAAATCTCGTGTATTTGGGCTGACTGAGGGCTACCTGCAGGCAGATAACCCAAGTGTGAAGACTGCAACAGTGAATACACTCAAACATCTACATTTATGGTAAGTGTACACAACTGTACTTTGTCTGTCTGACTCTTTCTTGGGTGGTGGGGTTCTATTGTCTGGCCCTAAGCACTTATCCATAATGTGCTCAACCTCCTGTATGTCTAGTGGGGATCAGACTGGCCAGTCTGAAACAAGAGTAAAATGGGGGTTTTACTACTCTTTCATTGCCCTGAGAAAGGTAATGTGAGGAGTATATGGCCCCTAGATACTGATGAGAACAATAAGGTAGAAGGTTGGACCAAAAGGACTTGGAGTAACAATAAATGCAATACCTAAGGTAAGTAGCAAAACAAAGCTGATAAGAATACAAAGCACAGCAATGTATATACATTGCTATAATAGTGCAGATAGTTTAAGTATATCAAAAGCGTTCTCTTTGGAGAAGACATGTTATTTGGGCAGGTTATTGATAACCTGGCTGAGGATCTGTAAAAGAGTAAACATATAGATTTCACCATTGTGGAGAGCCTGTATGATGCTCCCCTACCTCTATTCCAGCCCAGTCCCTTCTGTAGGCAGTAGAAGTCCAGGTGTATGACGAGGAGGGCCCCACTCATCAGGTATTGTTGTCTTCCCTCACAGTCCTGGCTGAGCCCTCAGGAAGGATGATTGTACCATCCCAGAAGTCTCTCTTCTGAGTAGTGTCTAAGACTGTTTATAGGAGGCTAATTCTGAGTTCACCTCTACTTTGCTTGTTATCTTAAAAAAAGAATTGGGTTTAGCTGTGATCAGAGTAGATATGCCTTAGAGCTTCTAAGTCCTCCCCCAGAAGGGATACAATTATGGAGTAACCCATTTCTGCATGCTGTTTTGAAGATGCTCAGACTATACTACTTATATGGGTCATACATTTGAATGCCACTTTAAGCATAAAAGAAGGATTAGTTCTCAAGAAACCCTGTCCTGTGGAAAATGAAATAAGGCTGACCTACCATAAGAACGTACAACTTAGATTTTCGTCTTGTAGAGGTCAGAGCAAGGAGTAAAACTCTTTACCATGTTAAGAACCTCAAGTCAGCAAGATGAGCTGATTCAAATGGAACAAGTGTTAGCTTCTCTAACACAAAATTAATGTCCCACGGAGGAATCACTGTTTTCCTTTGAGGTCTCTTTTGCAACACCCTTTTAAAAATATGTTGGCATGGGAATGCCTTGAAAAGGGTGGATCCATGGACAGACATGCGGAAACTGCAAACAAATGAACCTTGACAGAGGAGTAAGACAGGCAAATAGAAAAGCAGCTCACACAAATATTGTAAAACAAGTGAAACCCTACTCTGAATGGGTTCAGGTTGTTTTTCGCACTAACTAGAAAACATTTTCCAGAGTGCTTTCTTGCCCCCATTAGTACCTCCTGCATATCATCAGTAAACAGGTGCCTAAAAGGTACTAAGACCCTAAGATCCAGGCAGTCAGTTAAAATTGTTTGGGGATGGGATGTATAAAATGTCCGTATCCTTTTTTTTAACAAGAAACAATTATCACTTATGACATAGGCAATCATACATTTATATAAATAAAAACAAACCATATTGATATATTTTCAGTTGCAAACATTATACATCACTTATAATCTATCCAGTCATTGTCAAACAATGCAAAGCTCATTCAATTCCTGCCTTCCCTTAAACCTCATTCCTCCTTTAAAACATTATTCTGAATGTATTGTTCCCAACATTCCTGTTTTTCCATGTAATTTGTTCTTACCCATTTCTGATGTTCCCACTTCCAATTGTTTTATCCCTATTACTATATTTACTACTTATAGTATACTTGGTTTAAACTCTGATTTCCATTTCCTAGTAATTGCTTTTTTGGCAGCCACCAGAATTAAATTTAGCAAGGCCTTACTATGGGCAATTCTAATTCTGTATCACAGATCAAAAATCATTTCCTTAATTATAGCAATTTGCTCATCCAGTATTTCTGATAGAGTAGGCTGCATGGAATTTTTTAAAGTCTGCCAACGCATTACAATCTGAAAAAAATATTTTCCCAATTACCTCTTTCATCTCCGTTCTTGTGTGAGTAGATCTAGTCTGTGAGGAAACTTGTGGTAATTGCCCCTGGCCAATTCCAAAACAAGGGATGAACACTGTTGCTTGGGTCAGAAGACACTCACCACAATGATCTTGGGGGATTCCTTCTGAATCTTCAGAATTACCCTGAATATCAGAAAAGGTAGAAAGGCATACAGTACTATTACTGTCTAAGCAAATGAAAAGGAATCTGTCTTCTAGGCCTTCTTACATGAAGTCTTGGAGCAGAAGTTTGCCAGCTGATTGTTCATTGGGAAGGCAAAAAGCCCTATTTGAGGAACTCCCAACAGATGGATTAGATCTTGGGAGACCCCCGATTTAGTTTCCATTCATGAACGGCTGCCTTTGTTCTGTACAGTTAGTCTGCCACACAATTTTCCTCTACAGAATGTAAGATGTAGAGTAAGATTCTGCTGTAAAGCTATATTTCATGATAACATGTCTGGTCTGCAAAGGAAATAAGACCTGGTTCTTCCTTGCTTTTTTATCTACCACATCACTGTTTGGCCATAACAACTTGAAGTGGTCTTGGGGACCAAAGGTGATTTAGAGAGTTGAGTGCCTTGATAAGGGCAAACTTCTCCTTTACATTTATGTGCTTTTGTCTGTCTTTGTTGCCCTCTGTGATGCCCGTGCACTATCCCAGTAATCAATGAGCCTCAGTCCTCACCACTAACACCAGGGAGGGACGTGCACATTGGGAGGATGATAGGTACACACATAGTAAAGTACAATTTCCCTTAAGAGCACACAGAGATCACAGTCAGTCTGGGGCTGGTTTCTCCCTCTCTCTCTCCAGATCCCCAGTAAGACTCCCCCCACTGGCACAGCTATAGGGTTAAGATTTCAGCTGAGTGGTCAAGTCAAAACCTCCAGCACCCTCTCTGTTCTACCAGTGCTTCATGTCCCTGCTCAAGTAGCTGACACCCACACATACAGACACACACACACACACACACACACACACACACACACACACACACACACACACACACACACACACACACACACACACACGTTGAGATTTGATTTATATACAAACACACGGACACTCCTGGGGAAGGCTGGCACAGTTTCACTAGCTATGCTCCCTTCTGCCCAGACTATAAGGTAGTACCATCTGCCACCAACCACTTTTATCAGCTACTATAAAGGCCCTTACCAAAGGGTGCCCAATATTACTGTGTAATGTTGCTATTATCCAAATGGTGAGTGTGACCAGAACTTTTAAGGCTGTTCAAGAGTGGCCTATACAGTATCACCAAATACATGTGCAAATACTCTAAGAGCTTGAATATCTCTAACCAAACCAACAACAATTAAAACGTTTTAAAATATTTAATAATAAATAATAAAAGTACAAGACAATACTCATTAACTCAACACAGTGACAACAGAGTTCAGAATCACAGGAAATACTTTAAAACAACATTGCAGGACAGTCTCACATAAATACAGAAAACATCTAGACTAATCTTATTGCATTCCTATCTATCTCTAAGAGAAATCACTGTACCTAAATAACTTACTTACAGAGCAAGGCAAATATAGATGAGAAGTGCTGTAGATGTTTACAGGTCCAGAATAAGATACAAAATGCACTGACTTTCTCTCTGAGATAGTTCTTAAATTAATAATACACATTACTGCTGGGTTAGCTAGATAATATCACTATTTGACACTTGCATCTAGTTCCTAGGCTAAACAGATACCAACAGAATTTAACATGTCTCTGTCAAAAATACTTATCTCTCAGATGTACAGCTGCTAGGAAGTCACAGAGCAATACAAAAACACTTTACATGTGAAACCTAGTAATTATCTCTGTCTTAATACAATAGAAAGAAACTCTAGCTGTAGACATTCTGTTTCTTAGCTGAGATGAATTAACTTTATACACATCATAATACTCTTTACTTATTTTCTTAGAGTTCGCAAGTTAACTCTGTATATTCCAGCCTTTACCATTGACACATACATTTGCATAGGCATATAGTCCATGTAAATTTCTGCTCTTTTCCAGCACAGAGCACTGTGGTTACAATCTTGAAGCTCAGTACAGAACATATAGTTTTCTTACATTTCTAAGGCAAGCATACAAATCATATTACTATTCACAAATGACATAGAATTATTTACAAAGTTTTAGCTGGCTGGCTGGCAGCCTTCACACCCTCTTTTACATGTATGTGCTTGCGTCTGTTTGTTGTCCCAGATACTTTGCACTTTTATCCCCCTTGCAAAGTGCAGGGTAACTGTAGTGGCTGACTGTTTTGGAGCAGGAGGGCAGAGGGAGAGACCTGAATTCAGGGTACTTTATATCTCCACCAAGTAATTTATCTTCTCCCACACCCCAGAACTGGAATCTGAAAAGATAACGGGTATTGGTGCTGAGACAAAAGAGACTTCAGATACCATTGTATCTTTCTCATGTGGAGTCTTAACAGAGGTATCATGAGAATCATATATGCCATGAGACTTAGAATCCTGAGGTATTCCCTCCCTTGCCCATTAAGGGAACCCCCAACAGTCACAGAAGACATTGCTATCCCTTACTTCATAGTGGCTTTATGTATAACACCAGAGGGATCAGGGAAACACCCTGGAATATATCTAAATGCAGATGTATTTTGCCTGTGGAAGAAAAGCTCTTTGTACTGGGGTTCTCCTGGAATCCCAGCCTGCATATGTGATCTCTCACCAAAGAGAGAGATTCCTGACACTTTGAAAAAGAGTCTGTACAGATAAGCAAGACATCTAAATATGGAAAAATGTGGATACCAGGTAGCCTGCAATGTGGTGTTGTTGGAGCCAGACACTTTGTGAACACTCTTGGGGCAGTGGATAGCCCAGAAGGTAAGGCAGAGAATGGATAATATGATCCAGATACGTAAAACCTTAAGAAATATCTGAAGCCTTAATGGACAGGAATGTGATGATAAACATCTTTTAAATCTAAGGTTACCAAAAAATCTCAAATGGGGAAGAAAGGGTAAGGGATTGTGTTGTGAAAGGATCTTGAACTTGGGCACTATCACAAACTGGTTTAAGAAAAAGGATCCATAACTGATCTCCAAAAATGTTCATTTTTTGGCATCAGAAATATTCTTGAATGAAAACCTCTTCCCCACTGGGAAAAAGGAACTATTTCTACCCCCCCCCCCAAACAAAGCATGCGCTGCAGGACAGGATGGAACAGATGTTTTTGGTCTGGGGATGTGGAATAATTCCCTGCAAAGGAGGGATCTCTTCCAACAGAGTCAGTTCCAGAGCCCATTTGTCTGAAACAACCTGTTGCCAAACAGACAGAAATAGAGAATCTGACTTTCTGGAAGGATAAGAGACTGCCAGGGTGAGAGGTGGGACAAGGGCCCTTACATACTCATTCTGACCTTTTTGACTGTCTTTTGTTCTGGGAGAATCCTGCTTTCTTTTAGGGAAACTCCCCACCATTGTTTTTTAATGTCTGCTTACCAGCATATTGCTGAGACTGTTTTGTTTTGTTTCTTGCTGCAAATGGACAAGGGAGCAAAATAACCTTTAGAAAATTTAGAGAGGGAGGGCTAAAAAAATCTGAGAGATTCCCTGTATATCAGCTTAACCTTCTCATCACATTTTGATAACCATTGGAACAGTGGGACCAAAATCTCTATCCAATGGTTAATTTAAAATCTCATTTTTACATCCTCTAGGAAGTTCTGAGACTGAAGCCAGGCAAACCTCCTCAACGGTACCAGTGGCATCCTCACTGAATGTAGTATCTGCAGTTATAAACACACTTTAAATGACTAGCGACATGAAAAATAAAATAAACCAAACCACACAAAGCAGATGTTTTCTCACATGGAGAAATTGCAGATAAAACATTCCTCATATTTTCACATTCCTCATATTTTCACAATAAACTTTAACATATGAGCCTGACAACTCAAAATTATAAAAATTAAAGTTGCAGAAGCAAATACGTTTTCCCAAACTTAAAATTTGTTTTACCATTCTTGTCAGAAGGGGAAGGATTAGAGTTAAAATGTTTGGCAGCAGCTGGATTAACTAAAGCTATAGCTGCTGGGTCATGTTTGTGAAGAGTGTGTAAAAACATAAGCGTGACAAACGTTATACATTCTATTTGCCTGTTTAGGGGCAGTAGGCTGAGTATCAGGAAAGTTGCAGGAAATGACGCACACTTCCTCCAGAGCTGACAAAACTGGGGAAATGGGTAAAGGTTCTGGAAATTCCTTTTGTAATAGCTGATAGTATTTTCTGGGGGACTGAGAAAACTCAGTTTTCTCCCGCTGAATACACTTGCACATTCTGGATATAGTTTCGGAGAAAGATAATCATTGATAGGGAGTTTCAGGTAACGTGATCTCCACTGAGTCTGAATCAGAATTCTGAGGGGAAAAAGTATATATCTGTTCCATCACATTCCTGTCTGGATTTACTTTCTTGAATCTCTTCAAGAAAAGAGGAATCAGTTTATCTTTTACTAAGAACCACTGATAAGAAAGGTCAATAGCATGTACAAGACCCTGAGCCCGACTTAAAAAGCTACTCCTGCCCAGTGAAACTGGAGCAGGAGAAGCTATAAGTTTAGTTTTCTGTTTTTTGTTGACAGGAAAATTATGGCAAACATATTTTTAATGCCAGCAGTAGCTTCTTCAGGGATGGACACAACATTCTGGTTATGCAGGGGCACTTTCCCTGCCCACTTCTTGCAACACCAACAAAAGTGATTCTCCTTTCCCACTAAGGGAAGCCCAATAGCTGCAGAGGACATTGCTAACCCCCAGTGCATAGTGGCTGTATTTGCCACACTGAGGGATCTAAGAAAAAGGAGAGGGTCTGAGAAACCAGCTTGGCCACAGCAGAGTCTCTCACCTGCATCTGAGGCAAATTACTAGCCTGCTGTGGTAGCAAACACCATTACTGAATTATCACTTAAAGCATAGGCAACAATTCATTTATATAAAAGAAAACAAACCATGTGAGTAACTTCTACTAGTTAAGAATTATGAGTAACAATCTTTGAGATATAATAAAATATTTATTGACAATTACTCAAGATAAAATTGTGTTGCCTGAGTAGCACTAGACACTCCAAAATATTGTTTCTTTGTGGTCAGAAGCACTGCAGCTCCCATGCACTGGTATATTATAATCACTTGAAGTTGCAGCTTCACAATAAAAAAAAGAGCTGGTTTCCGATAGGATGAATTTGCACAGAAATGCCTCCTGCTACAGTAGCTAAATTTGCCATCGATCTCTCTCATAGGATCCATCATTGTCATAGCTTAAAGCAATTAAACTGGTTTGTACTGCACAACTACAGTACCTAACATACAACT
The DNA here is from genome assembly GCF_019279795.1 of Protopterus annectens. Classification (NCBI taxonomy): domain Eukaryota; kingdom Metazoa; phylum Chordata; order Ceratodontiformes; family Protopteridae; genus Protopterus; species Protopterus annectens. The sequence goes on along the minus strand of NC_056751.1, from coordinate 607,985,346 downwards.
AACTACAGCACACAAACTCATTCATCATCTTGAAAAATGCCTTGCCTTACAAATCTTACTACTGTCCTACTGTCCAGCAAGGGACCGCCATTTTATTAACAAATTCTTATTACTTACAAATAAGTCAAATAATGTTGCAGGAAACGTGCTGTACTCCCAATACGTTGTTAAACTCTGGAATAGTATCCTCACACAAATACAACTCTCAGACAAACTCAGTAGTTTTAAACCACTGCTTAAACAACATCTTAACCAGTCTTGGTTCTGCACATGCTCATCATGAGGTTAAGACTTTGTGTTCAGCGTTCAGTACTCTCCAAATACATCCTCTCATCCTCTCACTGAGATGACAAAAGAATTTTTATACATAACTGTTGCCTGTCCAATCCACTTAGTTGCACGTGGACTTTCGTTTTAATAACTTCCACCTCTATACAATCTTAGTATGTATAAATGTAACCACTGTTTGTGTATAAATGTAAATAGAAATGTAACTACTCTGTGTTTGACTGGAACTTGCAATGTAAGCAAATGGAGCTTTTCTACCTGGGCCACCGTTAAAAATTATTACCCAGTTGGACTTTCCCAGTAAACAAAGACAAATAATTCCCAGTAAACAAAGACAAATAAAATTCATAAATAAATGTATTTGTTGAGTAATATTTGCTGAATTTTACATTGCCAGCTTTTCTTTTTAACTAAAAAAAAAGGAATATTGCAATAAAGTAAATAATTATTTTCCCTAAATAGCTGTGAGTATCTCTCAACCTCTTAGCGTAAGAAATCTGGTTAAAGCCTAAAATAATGGTGGGACAAAAGACCAAAAGTAGGGACAGATTTTAAATATTGCTCATATAAACTTGATAACAACAACAAATCCGTTTGATAAGGCACCAAAAAAATGACTAATAAAACTTTAAAGGTGCCAATATGAGCAAGTAGCTACACCATAAGCCCAACACATGAAACAAAATGCTCACGAGAAAGTTCTCAACAATAAAGAGACTGGAGTAACATACTCTTTGTGAGCATTTTGTTCATGTGTTGGGCTTATGGTGTAGCTACTTGCTCATATTGGCACCTTTGAAAGTTTATTAAACTGAAAAATCTGCTAGAATATCAGGATTTTTGTTAGCATGCATTTTCCAAAGGAAATGGAAGTCTGAAACCTCAAATGCATGTCATTATTTAGGGATTTCAATCCTCAATGATTTGCCAGAAAACCACACATTTTATGAGGAGAACAGACCAAAAAATATGAGGCAAAAATCTGGAGATTTTGCAAATTGAGAGGTATGCATGCTTTAAAATTTAAAAAAATATAATGTTCTCCAGCAAACGCCTTCATGCAGGAGCTGATTCTGAACCCTGTACACACTGATGCATGCCCACTGGTACTCACACATGCTCCCATACAGGCACTTGCTCACACTCACATATACACATGCACTCGCGCACAGTCATATACACATAATCACACACTCGCATATGTGCAATGGTGCACACTCACATACATGCATTCAAGCACACTCGCATATACACTTACTTGCATACAGTCATATACACGTACTCATACAATCACATGCACACACGCACTCACACTCACATGCATGCACTCACATACACTTGTATATACACATGCACTGGTGCACACTCACATACCCACATATACACATGCACTCGCATACAGGCACATACATGCACTTGCAAACATTGGCACACATGCAGTCACAGACTCTCGCAGACAAGTTAACACACACATATGCTGAACACACACACACTTTCTGTTTTTCTGATGTCCCTTTTCTCTTTCCTCTGGTACAGCTTTGTTTATTTAAAAAGAATCTGAGCCAGGAGCTGGGAGCACAGTTCATGACTTTATTTAAAGTGAGGGGGCATTCGCCCCCTCTCCGTATGGTTCCAGTGCCCTTGAATCCTGTCCTGCAACTATCCTCACTTGCCTTGTCCAATGTCTTCATACTTCTCTATACAATGATATGCTGCATAAGTCTTGTCAGTCATTATAGCTGCGTCTTATCCAAAAAGCTCTACTGAGCATAAGTCAATTTTTCCATCCATGTTTTGACTTTGTAAAATGCTTATTTTTTTAACACATCTACTGAATTGTCACTTAAGGTATTGTCAAACATAAATTTATGTAAAAGAAAACAAACCATGTTAACATGTTCAATTATAAACGATCTATATCACATGCATTCATAATTGTCATCAATCCAACATTACATGAATTGTTAAATTCCTACCTTCCCTTAAACATCACTCCTCCACCAAAAGATTATTTTGCATGTATTGTTCCCAAAATTTCCATTTTTTTCTTATGTAATTTACTCCTTCCTTTCTCTAAAGATCCAATTTCCAGTTCTTTTATTCTGTGGCAATATTCACTACTTCAAATACAGTTGCTTTAGAATTTGGTTTCCATTTTCTAGTAACTGCTTTTTGGCAAAGACCAAAATTAAACTTAACAAAACTTTACTGTGTCTAGGCAGTTCATATCCTGTATCCCAGCTTAAAAAAGTCCTTTTCTTGGTTACACTCATTTGCTTACCAATATTTCTGACAGAGTGCTCTGTAAGGAATTTTTAAAATCTGCCAACTTATTACATTCCCAAAACATATACTCACAGTTTCCTCTTTCTTCCCCATCAAAGCTCCAACATTTACCATCTGCCTGAGGAAAAATTCTCTATGGAGTCTGCTTGGGGTATACAAATACCTACGCAAACACATTCAAGCAAAAATCCTAAATCTTCTAGACTCTGTTGCATATTTGGGAGCCATACATATGTCTTCCCATTGTTTCCTTGTGAATTGTTTATCCAGTCTCTCTTCCCAATCTTTTTTAACCTCCACTGATTGATTTATATAGTTATCATGCAATGTTTTATAACCTCTAATAATTATCCCTTTTTTAACAGTAGCTTTTTTTTCTAGATTCATATAAAAACTCTATCAGAGCTGGTCTTTCACTTAGGATTCCCCAACCCTTTTCTCTTTGCCTATACTCTGATATCAATTCCTGATAGGGAAGGCAGTCTATAGCCTGCAGTCCAAAGATCTTCTTAGCCTCTTTGCATTCTGTTAGCTTTCCTTCTCTAGTTATTTGCTTCCAGTACCTTGGTTCCTTTGACAGTTTTCTCCAGTAAGTTCCAACCCCATCTTGCTTATTCTTTGTAACCCCTTGCAGTCCTCTCTAGTAGCAGAATCTCCTTTCTCCATTCTCTTGTTGTCTTAGCTCTTAGAATACTTTCTGTTACTTTATGATGATAATATTCTGTATGGCTGTTATTTTCCTTAAGGCTTAGCAGTTAAAATCCCAATCTTTCCTTATTTCTTGAATTTCCCCCTGCTTCATCATCATCCCTTTCAACTTTGAATTATAACTTTATGCTTGTGTTATGTATATGAGCCTTAACTGTGTAGCTCTAAAATATCCCTTCAAATTAGGTAATCCTAAACCTCCTTGTCCTATTGGAAGGATCAGCTTATCCCACTTGACCCTTGCAGCCTTCACCTCCCAGATAAAATCCTTGAACTTTTTTTTATTTACTGTCCACAACTTTTCCTCTGGTTGTTAAAAATATGCCTGACCTGTTTATAAAACTAAAGGAACTAAAAGCATTTTCACTGCTTGCATTTTGTTGCACGTATCCATAAACACAAGCTTCCAGTTTCTCAGTGTTTTACTATCTATTATTTAGTCTCTACCCACGTATCCTTAGCTGCATAGCAGAATCTTTTTTGACCCATACTCCTAAATACTTCATTTTATAGTGTCCCTATAAATATGGGTATTGTTAAACCAATTCACATGTGGCGACACAGTTTACAGCTATAGCCTTTGTTTTGTCTTCATTAATTTTATATTCTGAAAAAACTTGAAAGTGTCTTGGAATGTTCCACAACACTGAGATATCCTTTTCTGGCTTTATCAGGTACAAAATAATATCATCTGCAAATAAAGCCAACTTTTCTTGATTACCAGTTATATCTTTGCATTCCCAAGTCCCTTATTTTTCCCAATGATTCTAAATATAATGCAAATAATAAAAGGAGAAAGAGAACATCCATGCCTTGGTCCTCTGTTCAGACACAACTTATCAGACAGGAACCCTTCCTCTTTAGTTTTTGCCTGTGATCCCTCATATATCCTCCTAAGTAACATTATTATTGCATCAGGAAATGCAAATGCTTCTATTGCCCTACTCAGAAAATCCCACCTTACTCTGTCAAATGTTTCCTCTGTATCAAGACCCACCAACAACAGCAGTATTTTCTTACAGTCTGCTTCCCTCTGGATCATAATTGTTCTATTCATATTGTCAAATGTTTGTCTCCCCTCCACAAAGCCACATTGATCCAAATCTCCCAATTTTGGCAATACATTTGCCATTCTTTTAGCCATTATAGACATGAATACTTTATAATCATGGTTTAACATTGAAATGGGTCTATATAAAACTGATGTGATGAGTCTTCATCATCTTTAGGTATTACATTCACCACAGCTTTCTTCCAGGATGTTGGTGCTTCCCCTCCTTTTAAAATGATGTTAAATAAAATCTTCCATACTTTATCACTTTCTTCCCTCCTAGCTTCCAAACTTCCACAGGAAATCATCTTTTCCTGGAGACTTTCCTGCCGATTGATTATACATCTCCATTTTTATCTCATCTCCTCCTACCGCTACAGAATCTCTGGTTAATTTTTCTTCTTATTGGCTCCTTGAGTTTGGCAACAACCCTTTCTACTCTCTGTTGCCTAAGTTGTGTAAGATTTGTGCACTGGAGTTATTATCAAAAAACAGTTGCTTAACAGCTTTTTCTAAACTAATGCATATTATCAAGATACTCCCTTTTCTCTTTAGCATTCTGCAGTTGAACCTCTTGTTCTGTGAGATTCCCCCTATTCTGCTATACTTTAACCTTTGTCAGCCCTTCTAAATAATTCTTGTTACTTCTTAACCATATCTCTCTTTCTATTATCTCTACCCTACTTTTCAATTCCACTTTCATTTTATCCCACTCACTAGCTATAACTTCTGAAAAAAATATGTCATCCCTAATAACTCTTGAATAATTCCCACTGCCCATTCCTCTCTTTTTAACAGACAGGTCAGGAAGCACCAGTGCATCATTTTTACTTCATCATCTTGCATTTTTATCTTAGTTGTTATTGGCTTATGATCTGAAATAGTTATTGAATGTGTCAAAGCTTTCAATTAAATGTACATTTTCCCATGAAATATATCTGATGTTGTCAGTCTTTATTCTGTCCTCACAAATGGGTTCAGATCAGACCTGCTGAATCCAACTCAGTTGATGCTACATTGCTTCTCTCAAATTGAGCAAGGCCTTCTTGAAAGGGACACTCCTTCTAAAGCCTCCTTTTAAAGACTCTACTCCTCCATGGGATCTAAACTTGATGCTGCAGTCTCTAACACAATCTCCCTTTGAACCAGCAGCTACATGTGACCTTAAATTTCTTTCATGGAAAACTATCTTCTTAGTTGCCATCACTTCTGCAAGAAGAATATGTGAGATCCAAGTGTCATCTTCCAAACCTCCATACTTGGTTTTCCATAAAAATAGAGTGACCTTACGTACCAACCTGTCCTTTCTTCCAAAGGGGGTGTCAGAATCCAACATAAATAGTTCTATCATTTTACCAGTATTTTTTCATAAATTTACCAACAAAGGAGAATACATTTTACATTTCCTAGATGTTCATAGACAGTTGTGTTTGCATAGAACAGGAAAACAATCCAGGCAAAATCAGGAAAGCAGATCAAATGTTTCTTTCCTTTTCTGGACCAAAATTGGGAAAATCAGTTTTCTAAAATTTCTCTATCAAAATGGTTAACAAATTGCATCTTCTTTGTCTATAATAAATTGGGCATTCCTCTCGCACATCCACAGTTTTCCAATCTAGGATGTCTATGGATGATATTTGTGCAGCAGAAACTTGGGCTACTCCTCATACCTTTATTACGCATTACAAATTGAACCTGGTTTACAGATGTAAGGCATCATTTGGTTCTATGGTGATCATAAATATCCTTCCTCGAGTCCACCATAGATTCAAGTAGCTAGGGAAGCTGTCCTATTTCTGACGAAAGAATGAAGATTGACAGCATCAGATAAAAAATGTTACGTACTTACCACAACGTTCCATCTGTGTTGTTGATCTTCATTCTTTCCTCACATCCTCTCCTGTCTACTCCCGTCCATGACTTCTAGAAGAATGAGTATTTACATGGTCTCTGAATGGATACATTTATATGTTTACATGACTTTGGATATGGCTTTCCATATTTCTCTCTGTCCTTTTGGCAAGGTGCATTGTGGGTAAGGGAGAAACTCGAGAGATCTGGTGGCTGTGTGCTGTAGCATTGGCTGGGTCAGATCTGATGGACTGGATCTGAACCCATTTGTGAGGAAAGAATGAAGATCAGCAACACAGATGGAACATTATGATAAGTACACAAGTTATTTTTCTGTGTAGTCTAGCCTAGGTATTGTACCTTGGGGAATAATATATAAATTCTCTCCAAGTTACTATTACTGAATTCATGTCTTCCACACCAACGATTTCTATAAATTTGTTCAGAAATATACCCTCTTTTGTTATATTTTCCCTTCAGTGTCCCCCAGATACATCCTTACTGTTGAAAATTGAGTTCCATTCACCACCTTTAATATTTCTTGCTGAAAGATGAATATTTCTCCCCAAAATTTCTTAAGCTCCATAATAGCAGTTTTAGGAGGAATATAAATACTTGCCAGCATAATCCTCTACCCTTGCTAGTAGTCCATATTATCACAAATCTACCATTACTATCAATGTTTTCCTTTCTGTCACTATTGGATCTCCTCTAACATTTAGCATAAGTGTTCCCCTTTCCCTTTGTCCCTGATTTTCTGCTGAATATCCATCTGAAATCCTTTCTTTATCAAATTCCCATATTCACTTATTTCCAAATGTGCCTCCTGTAGTAATGCTAGTTGAACTTTGCATTTCTTAATATAATTCAATACTCGTACCTTTTTGTTTCTACCTGTAAGGCCATTCACATTCCAAAATAATATGGTTAGGGTAGTGCAAGATCAGATTTCATTTAAATGTAGTTTGTTAGAAAAAATACAATATTATTTTTGCGTAAGTGTAGAAATGCAGCCATATTAAAGCAGACATATCTTAATTTTACATTTTACATGCAGAATCAGTAAGAAAGGAATGTTTCAGTACTCTTCAGTCAAGAACATTGATAAGAAGAAAAAAGTGTTAATAGAATGTGTAGTACATTAAGTGCAAACAGGCTTGGGAACCAAGGTTGAAGAGGCATGTAGAAATTTACAGGGTTTTTGTATTATTATTAGGAGATACTTCAGACGTAGTCAGTTAGTTCAGACTGATATGCAGGAAGTTGTTGCAGTGCAGTCCACACTTGGTACAGACACCTGAGAGTGAGTACAGACATCAGGTCAAATATTCAGCATTCCAGAAAATTAATTCAGTCTATTTCAGTTTATCAGCACTTTTATTGGAGACAGTAAGATCTGATTGGGATATTGTTGACATCTACCACCACTGTACATGATAAAACATTCTTAACCAAACTACAGTATATGCATACTTTTATTCTGAAAGGCACAAGAATATTTGGCACATAAAGGAGAGAGTGGCACCTGTTCAGCACAGTTCTGGGTAATAAAAGGATTAAGGCATTCATCCCAGTCTCATTCCAGTTTCTTCCAGTTAACTCCAGTATTCTGCAGTCCCTTCAATTCTTAAAGGTAGCCATTATGATATGGAGTTATTATTCCCACCTATTATATATGACAGCTTTTTTAAATGTCTATTTCCAACTTTTATGTTATATGTACCAACTAATGTTTCGTAGGTTGATCCCTTATAGAGTTGTTTCTTGTTGTCTCCATTTGAACCTGTGTCATGTTTTACAAGAATTTTTGTTATAATGAAAACTCAAAAAAAACACACTCAAGAATACTCTCACAATCTATTACCTTTAAACAAACACACAAAACTATGTGCATATTCAAATAATGGAATTTAACCCTCCTGATAGGAACTATTGTTTCATATCTACAGCTGCACCTGCATGTATTAATTGACCTAAAATTAAGGATCCAATGTTATTTTCATTCATTCCTCAACTGTTTGGTTCAGCTGCTTTTACCAGATCATAGAACATCCAAACCCTCAAGCTCCTCCCTTTACCCATAATGCCCTAGTCACTGAACATACTTCAGATCTCATTTGCCGCCATAATGTTCAGATGTATATTTTGAACTCTTGCATGTGGGTTTTCAAACGTTTATGAGTTTAGCTTCTATTGTTATCCCTTTACTTCCCTTATTATTAGTATAGTTTTATACTTATTGTATTTGCTTCTCTTTTTCTTGGCTTATAAGCTTTACCTTCTTTCCATATTATACTTATTGTATTTGCCTCCCTTTTTCTTGGCTTATAAGCCTTACCTTTTTTCCATACTCTTTGAGTATTTCTATTACCATAGTTGGTAGTCTACCACCTTTTTGTACTTATTTCTGTTCTATCTTCCTTACTTAAAAATGTCAGGTAAGCCTTCAGGTTTTAAATAAAATGTGTAGCATGCAGCCAAACTCTGATACACATTCCAAATGTGCCTAACTCTGATGCACATTCCAAATTTGCCTACTGTCTAGGACCAAGACATTTAGATATGGATTGTGACATTTGCAAGTGATTCAGCTCCTACACTCTGATTGACTGTAACAACAAAATTAATCCTTAGGGGCTTGCTGCCTTCAAAGTCTTCAGCAACAGCTTGTGGGGCTCAAACCTCCAAGAGACTGGAGAAAAATAGAGATTCCCTTTTTAATGAATCTTGTAAGAGATATCTAGAATGCACATCAGCTTCAACTTCAGCTCCATTCTTGAAGCTGCCCATTAAACAAACAAAAAAGTCAGATCTGAGTGTATTGGATCCAAGGTCAAGATTTGATAAATAACCCTGGACCCATTCTCCTCAACTACTGTCAGAGCAGATTATCTCCTTTTCTGGAGCAGTCTCCCCCTCACCACTCAAGACCCTCATCCATGGCTTCCACCCTTTGGTCTTCCAGCAGCCTATCTGAGGCAGATGTGGGCAGGATGATGAGGAAGTTCCTCAGGATGCAAATACGAATGGAAGTCCTTTCGGCTCCGACCCCATCGGGTCCAGAGACCCTCCTTAGTACTATTCCTGTGATCATAGATCCTTCTCCAATCCATGTTTTGGTTTCAGAGCCATTGGAGCTGAAAGCCTTGTAGTCATCTTTGTCCGATCAAAACATATTGACATCTTGAATTCTGATGGTGTGTCTGAGCTGTCTGGCCCCAAGTATTTTGGAGTTGGATGAGTCTCGGAGCTGAAGTGTCAGCGCTGTCTCTAGGGTGTTGGATTTGACTCCAAAGTTGTCTGAGCTATCTCTTTCCTTCACATCAGTGTTAGATAGCTCAACTCTGACTCCCTCCTTGGGTAGTTTGCCTGTGGGAGAGTGTGAGCCGACAATCCATAAACCTGCCTTGTCAGATCCATCAGTTTCTGCTTTTCCCAGGCAGTCTGCCTTTGTGGTAGGGGAGAGAGCTTTCTCTATACCTAGAGTTCAGACTTCTCTACCCTCCTATGCTCCAACTTTCCAATCCCATTCGATTTTACCTCCATAGCCTCAGTCATCTTTTCGACTGGGACAGCCAGCCAAAACCAATGTCCAGACCACCCAGTAGGGTATCATTATCTCTTTCAGTTCCTACCTAATAAATACCTACCCCACCGAGGAGGTCCTTGGGAAGAGGAAGTGCAAAAGGAGGCACTTAGACTCCACAAGAGTTTGTCACTAAGAACACTGATTTTAATGAAGGGAAAGGGTCTTCTAGATCACCACCCGATGATGTCTCATTTGGAGACATCTTAGAACTCCTAAAACAAAGGGGTGATTGGTCCCCCGATAACCCTTCCCAAGAGGGAGCCCTTCAGGGCTGGCCCGTGTACCTCCTGGGTGACTCTGCCCACTGATGAACTTATAAATTTAGTCTCTCAATGGGTGTAAAAGGAACCAGACACAACTGAGCCAATCTGCAAGAGACCAGACAGGATCCTGGCACCATGCAAAGATAGACCATACTGGAGTAAAGGAGTACCCATTGATGCCATGGTCATAGTGGTGGCCACTCAAAAGAAACTGGCACAGCAAGCTTCCTCTATCTACCCCCCCTAACAGGGAGTCCAGGGCAATAGACAGGTTTGGGAAGTGTGTCTATGCTTCAGCAGCCTTCACCCTTAGGGAATTGGTCAAATAACTTTCCAAATCTCTCTCTGGAACCATATCCTCTGAGGTAGGGAGTACTATATCCTCACAGTTGGCTACCCTCCTATTTCAAATTTGTCCATGAGGCTTATCTCCCATGTGGCTGAAGCTACCTCACAGGTGGGGGCTTTAGACATTCCCATAAGGAGACATGCCTAGATGCACTTATGTGATTTTTCAGAACAATTCAAATCTTCTTTCATCGGTGCTCCTTTTGACAGTACTTCTTTGTTTGGCCCCAGAGTGAAAGATACATGTGAACAGGAAGGGAAAACCCTGTCTGTTGTGGGTGTATGTTCTTCGACTCCTCAATGGACATTTCGTAGGTGCCAATGAGGTGAAAGGAAAATGTGGTTCAAGAAATTCTAGGGCCCCTTCAAGATCCACATGGAGACAGTTCCCCCAGGGGCAGAGGGGGGAACTCAAATAGAAAATGCCTTCCCTGTGGCAGAAGTGATCTGCATAGTCAGGGATCCAGGGATACTTTCTCTGACAGAAGCTTTCAGTGGTCCTGAAAAGAGACCTGACTGTCCATCTCTAGAGGCAGTCGAGGGTCAGCTATCCCTACACCAGAGAGCCTGACTAGAAATTACAAAAGATTCATGAGTGCAGAGGATTATATCTAGAGGTTATATTATAACATTTTCCCATCCACCCCCATTAAATCCCATGATACCCCCCGATGTTTTAACCAGTCAGAGGGATGAAGCAGCAAGAGAAATAAACAAGCTGCTAGAAAAAAAGTCATTCAAGAGCTCCCCCCCAGACCAGAGAGAGTCTGGAACTTGTTCAAAATTCTTTTAAGTGACAAAAAGGACAGGGGACTGGAGACCAATCTTGGATTTCAGTGAACTAAATGAATTGGTTCAGCATACAAAGTTTCAGATGGTCACTGTTCAGTCCATTCTGCCTTTTCTCCACAAGGATGACTGGATGTGCTCAATAGATCTTCAGGATGCATACCATCACATCAAAATGAACAGACAATCCAGACGATATCTATGTTTCTGTCTGGGAGCCATCATTACCAATTCAGAGCACTATCCTTTGGTCTCACCACAGCACCCAGGGGGTTTACCAGGTGCATGGCAGTAGTTGAGCTCACTTGAGACTGTGGGGATTCTGGTTGTTTCCTTATCTGGATAACTGGCTCCTGACCACTCCAACCAGGCATCAACTAATTTAAGCACAGGATTACTTACTCCAGCTGTGTTCTCATCTGTGAATATCCATCAATTACAACAAATCTCAAATCAATCCAACTCAAACTCTGGAATTCATTGGTACTTTTTTCAATACAGTCAGTCAAATAGCTTCTTTCCCTATGTCTAGGATTCAAACAATTCATTTCCAGCTCTAAAAGGTCATTCAGAATTCTTCTGTTTCAGCCCATCTGATACTTCAAGCAAAGGGGTCCATATCAGTGGCAATCACTATTGTATTGCTGGCAAAGTTCCATATGAGAATTCTTCAATGGACAGTCGCAACTCAGTGGCCTATTTTCCAACAACCATTATCCTGTCCAGTCAATATAATGCAAGCTTGCAAGAATTACCTTCTATGGTGGATCCACTCCAATCAATTACAAGAAGGCCATCCCTTTATTCTTCCTCAACCCAAGACCACTGTGACCAAGGATGCCTTTCATGTCAGGTGGGGGGCACTTCTTGGAAAGGATGGTCCAAGGCACATGGTCCTCCGAAGAGGCCACCACGCATATCAGTGTCCTGGAGATTAGAACTGTCTTCCTAGCTTTGCAAGCCTTCCAAGACACTCTCCCAACCAGGACTGTTGTGATTCAGAAGGATAATATGTTGGTGGTGTGGTATACCAACAAACAAGAGAACCAGAGCTTACCCTCTTTGTCAAGAAGCTGTGGCAATGGGTGATCTCCTCCAATTGCTTTCTGATAGCAATGCACATCCTAGGGAAGTCCAACGTGATTGCAGACAAGTTAAACAGGTCTATTCTGATGCCTCACAAGTGGTCTCTCAACATAAATGTGGCAGAGATGATTTTCCGTCGATGGGGCCAACCATGTATAGACTTTTTCATATCTTCCCTCAACAACAAGTGCAGCAGGTTTTTTTTGCCCTGATCCCCCCAACTGAGGGAGTCACCAAGGAATGCTCTACTCTACAATTGGCCCTCTGCGCTCCTTTATGCCTACCACCCATTACCCCTGATTCTCAAATTTCTCCAGAAAGCATCTCAATTGAAGAGCACAGTTATCCTCATTGCCCCTTACTGTTCTTGTCAGAATTGGTTTCTCATCCTCTGGCTTCATCTTCTACTCCCATCCTGGATTTTGGATCTAGCTCAAGACCTTCTGTCTCACCTGACAAGCATGACTCACCTGGACATATCAGGCCTCAAGTTGACCACATGGTTTCTCCATTTCCATTGACTGCTAGACAGCCTGGGCTCTCTTCCCCCAACTGTCATATTCTATTATTTTACCATAATACTTCTACTAGAAAATTTTTCAAAAGTAATTGGAAAAGATTTGTTTTTTAGGCACATAAAAATAATTTATATCCCTTTCAGCATTGATTTCTAAGGTTCTTAACTTTTTAGTTACAATTTTCAATGAAGGGGCTAGCTCCTCAACTGTCAGAGAAGAGTTAGTAGCCATTTTCAACTTTCACATAGGAGTAAAAAGTCTACCTTAGCTTCCTCCATGCTTTGCAAAGTCTTTCTCAGAGGAATCTATTTAATTAGGCCTCTTTTAACGGATCCTACTCCTCCATGGTATTTAAGTGTTTTTCTTCAGGCCTTGACCCAACCCTTCTGTTTGAAGCATCAGCAGCTAAGTCTGATCTAAAATTTTTGACCAAGAAAAATGTTGTTGTAGTTACTATTATCTCTGCCAGAAGAGTGTCTGAATATCAGGCTCTGTCTTCTAAACCTCCTTATTTAGTTTTTCATAAAGATAGTTTTTTTTATGGACTAGTCCTTTCTTTTACCAAAGGTGGTGTCAGAATCCAATATTAATCAGGTTATCAACCTTCCGGTCTTCTTTCCAATTTTTTTCAAACAAAGGATGTCAGCAGTCAGTTACATTTTTACCTCCAGAGAACTAAAGTTTTGAGAAAATCCAAACAATTATTTATTTATTTTATGATTCAAAATTAGGCAAACCAGTTTCTAAAGTGACACTGGCCAAATGGTTGACTGATTGTATTACCTTTGTTTATGAAAAAGTGGGTTTGTCCTTACCAAAACCACTCCACTAGACCTATGGTGACTTCCTCAGCTTTTTTATCAAGACCTTCATTGGATGAAATCTGTGCAGCTGCAATTTGGGATAATCCTCATACCTTTATTGCTCATTATATTATCTGGTCTGTAGGGGAAGAGCAGTGTTTGGCTCAGCTGTGCTCTGGAATACTTTTCCTTAGAGTCCTCCCAGGATGTAGGTAGCTGAGGACTCTGTCCCAACAGTTGAGGAAGTAATGAAAATGACAAGGTCAGATTGTGATGTCCCACCACTGCCATCCAATAAGTGATGTGGATATCCCAACTCTGGGCCAGTAAATAAGGAGTGTCAAACCTCACCACTGGCACCTCTGGGGAGATGTTCACTGGAAGAATAACAGTTACGCGCACAGTATTTCCAGATGCAGCTTTCTGCACCAAGTGCAATTTCCCTTAAGAGCACACAGAGACTACAGTCAGTCTGGGGCTGGTTCCTCTAGCTTTCTACAGGTCCTCAGTAAGACTCCCCACTGGCACAGCTATAGAGTTGAGTCCTTAGTCAAGGTTCCAAGTCAAGTCCTGCAACACTCTCTCTGTCCAACCAGTGCTTCGTGTCCCTGTCCAAGTAGCTGACACACACACTCTTTGAGATTTGATTTCCGCACACACACACACACACACACACACACACACACACACACACACACACACACACCTGGGAGAGGCTGGCACAGGTTTACTAGCTATGCACCCTCTTGCCCAGATTATATGGTAGTTACCACTGCCACTAGAACCCCATGACAGCTACTTTAAGGGCCTTAACAAAGAGTGTCCAATCTTACTGTGTAATATTAATATTAATACAAATGGTAGTTTGACCAAGAGCAAGGCTGTTAGGAGTGGCCCACACAGTGTCACCGCCAAATAAATATCTAAATACTCTCAAAACATAAATATCTCTATAAAGATCAGCCACAACGAGAGGTTTAAATATATATAATAGTAAATAATAAAAGAACAAGGTAATACTAAATACATATTCACAGTGACATCACAGTTCAGAATCACAGGAAATATTTAAAACAACATTGCAGGACAGACTCAGACAAATTAAGAAAAATATCTTAACCAAGCTTCACTATATTCCTGACTGAATTTAAGAGAATTATACTGTTCCCTAGTAACTTACTTAATAAAGCAAGGTGGATGATGTGGTAAATGGTTCTTGTTGACAGGTCCAGGAGAGACTACAGAATGCTCTGTCTCACTAAGAGACATCTCAAAATAATATCTAAATTATTACTGCTGGGATAGCTTGCAGAATGACATCACTTCTTGTCATCTAACTTCTAGTTCCCAGGCAAAAACCCCATTGCTGGCAGCTGGTCGCATTAAGCACCTACCCATAAAAATACACAGACAAGGGCTTTTGCTTAGATCTTTGGCAGGTCCTGGAAGTCAGAAAACAATTGCATTCCTTCATACTTCCAGAGTAGCAATTAGTTCACCCCAAAGACAATACAGAAAGCTTCCTAGTACAGACTTTTGTTTCTCTGGCTGAATTGAAACCTGTGAGATAGCCTCTTTATGGCCTAGCCTATAAAATTATTTAATTTCAAATATTTTTTCTAAAGTTTGCTGGACTGGGGTTAACCCTCCAGTTTCCTCTTTTAAAACATATGCATTTAAACAAGTTACAATAGTAGATGCACATTCTGTTCTCTTTTAGTAGGGCACACAGTGGATACATTTTAAGCACAGCACTTTACAAATACCTTTTCAACACACGTACAAAACAGTTTGATATACACATGGCATACAGTTCTAATACATTTGTAACACAAGCATCTTTTATAAATCATTTCAATATTTATCAATGACATATAATTATTTACAAAATTCCAGCTAGCTGTGCAGGCAGTACCTCCTTTCATCATGTAGATAAAACATGTATGTACTCAACATAATGTTCCATCTATGCTGTCCATTTTCATTCTTCCTCAATTTTCCAACCGCAACCCCCTCCTTGCTTTACTCCTGGAAATATCAAAGGGTATTGGAAGAAGCAATGTTCTTTGTCTGAGTACCAGTTTCCATTATTTCCTTATTTTCCACTGCTCTGTGCCTCTATGGGCAGCAAACTAGATCTGAGGTATGTTAGGTGACTAGGAAATTATGGGTAAAGGGAGGAGCTTGAGAGCTCAAGTGTTCTACAATCTGGAAGAAGTGGCCGAGTCAGATCCAAGGATCATATCCAAACCCAGCAGTTGGGGAAGAATGAAAATAGACAACACAGATGGAATGTTATGGTGAATACGCAACTTTTTTTATCCATGCTAAAATGCATGTTACAGCCTGTGCTCCTACATACACTAATTGTTGTCTTCTCTTCTCTTAGCTTTATTCCCTACAGCATGTGAAAATCAACTTGCTTGCTTTCAGAAAATGTTAACTTTTAGCCTTAAGAAAAAGTCCACTGGCTATCTTTAAATACAACTAAGTTATGCACTATTCTACTAAATACATGTAAGTATCTTGTTACCAGAAATTCTGTTATCTCTTATTCCCTTCTAGTAATTTCAAACTTTATTTAGCTGCTTGCCCTTGTACCTTTTAATTTTACATTTCTCTCATTAAACATTGTCCAGACATCTTGATTTATTGCCTTCACCTTTAGTCAGCTTGTTTTCATGACAACCTATTGAGTTAACCATGCTTTTGTCCAAACTTTATTTTCTTTTTCCATTGTAATGCTTACCTTTCTTAAAACTAAAGAAGTACTTGTTTATTTTATTATCAGTATCACATACAACAATCACTGAACATGCTGTACTACATAGCATGGGGGTTATGTCATAAAATGTTTTGTAAAAATGCTGTTTAGAACAAAAATGCATTATTTACAGTTGCATTCTCCTTTTCTCCCTTTTTTTCCTTTTTAGTGTCCTTCTAAACAGTGATGCCATAAAGTGGGGCATATGCCTCTCAGTCCCCCAGCAAGTTTAAAAAAATTCCAATCTTTCTCAGCCACTTTTTCTTGTAAAGCCATATTTCACAAATGTGATTGATGCTTCATAGCTTCACATTTATTCATTAATTTCAGTGTTGCTGGTCTTCTTCCTCATCATCTTCATTTCCCAAACCCCATACTCTGATTCAAATCCAAGGTACTTCCAGTTCTTCTAGTCAACTGCTGTGCTTTTTTCTCTCTCTCAAACATTTTCCATTGGAACATTGGAAAAGGTTTCACTGGCAAAGTCCCAATATGAGCCTTACTCTCAGTAGAATGAGAAGCTGAGTCCCCTTCTGTTTGATGGCTAACCCCTTGTTGGACAACTTTTGTATTTCCCCCTTATCCTGTTCTGTACCAAAAATGAACTAGATCCTCTAAGAAACAATATTCTCAAGACAGTTGGATACAGCAGCTTAAATCTCACACCTGCCTTTCAACAGTACCCAGACTGCTGGGATAAATTTGCTTCTCTTCTGCCTGGTGTATAATGAATAATCATTTTCCACAAACACTCTACTGTCTCCAGCTTTTAATAATTTACCCTTCTGCCACTATTTTGTCAGGATCAACTCTTTCTGCTGGTATTATTGCATCTTTACTAATACAGGTCTTAACTGTTTTCTTATGGCCAGGTTTGGAACATGCACACAATGTGCCCTTTCAATTAACAAATCCTGCTGTGGAATACCAGTCCAGTTACTTATTTGTGCTTTCATAAAATTAATGCAATCTGTTACTTCCACTTTTTCTGGTACAGCAGAAAATCTCAGGTTTTCTCTTTGTGCTCTGTTCTCTGACTTTACCATTTTTGAAACCGCTCTTCTTGAGTCGTCTCATAATCAGACAGCCTTTTCTTCATTTTAGTCCCTGATTTGTGCAGTTTTATCTGTTCATCTGCATAGCTGTTTAAAGCTTCTTCCATTTTTTCAGTGTTATGTTATTTGAGTTGATACACTTGTTCAGTGTTTCACTTATTTTAATCAGCTCTGAGAAGGTTTGACTTATTTTCTTCTAAATTACTGGAAGTCATCTCTTGTACCAAAGGTGAATATTGAACTGCTTTTTGCTGAATAGCTGTAGGGTTCTTCTCAGCTAGTGCTTTTTCTTCACTTTTTCTAGTTGATTTTATTTCAGGCTCTCTACATTTCTTCTTTGCTGGCATCTCAAGAGTGAACTTATTAGCCAGTAACTGAATTTTACTAAAACAGGCAGAATTACTTGCCTTTATCTATCAGTTTCTTTTTTCACACTGGGAGAGATGAAATGAAGATGTTGATGAGTGTGCAGCCATCTTGGAAAAACTATGTAAAATGCTTCTTGAGCTAAATGTTGTAGCATAATTTTGCATCTGTAAATATGCATGTTTTTAGCATATCCTTGTATCTGTAAATATGATTTGTTTGTTTCTTATGTGATCCTATTCACCTGAGCTGTCCCTGCAGATGGTCATTAGAATCAGTGCACAACCCTGGTAAACAAATATGTATATGTATGTATATATATATATATACATACATATATATATATATATATATATATATATATATATATATATATATATATAAAGTAGAATCTCCTAAAAAGGGGTCTCAAGCGTTAAACATCTCGAGATTATGGGCAGTGTTTCTTGCCTTGAAGGTTCTGGAAGTTAACTAAGACTGGAGCCCTCCCTGCAGCTGTCAGACAGTCAGTCTGCATGTCACAAACAGACAAAGTGGCGCATGTTATACCCCCACCTGTGCAGAGAACAATGTGGGTGCCTCTGGCAATTGGTCAAATATAGGGGCATCACCTTTACAGGTGTTCACATACCAAATGAATATACAGGTAGACTCTTTTTAATTCAGGTCCAGTTCTCTCCTGGTAACCAGGAGCTGTGGTTTTGAGAAACGTCTTTTGTGAAGCTATAAGGGTGCTGGGCACTCCCTAGAGATTGATCAGATGTTCATCATTAGAACATTGTTGCAGTAGCCTAAGCTATATGGCATATATCTTGCCAAGGATCAGACATTTAGTCAGCTTCCAAACATTTAAGACACCTTTCACCTATCTGTGTGACTGTTAGAGCTCAAGGGTAAAGCAGTATAAAAACAAATATATGGCTACTAGAAATCAAAGCATTCTTGCTGTTGAAGCAACCAGAAAGTCTTGCAACTTTGGAGGTTTTACGATTGGCTAGATAAACAAGTACCCATTGGGGACTTCCTTCCATTTTTTTGTGAGAAAAATGTTATGTCTTTCTCTAAATATGTGCCTAGAAGAAAGAGGAAGTGTTTGTGTGGTCGACAGATTTCATACAAATATCATCGCACTTCTTATCCTTTTTTACTGGGCGAAGAACATGATGTTCAGTCCTGTTGAATCCGTAGATCTTTTACATTTAAAACTCTAAGAAGCAGATATAGTACCCTTTTGCTACATTTTGAGAATCAACAGTTGAAGGGTCTTACCTGTAGAGTTATGGACCAGGGTTCTGTCTGCTTGGATGTCCCCCTAATACTCAAGAAGAGAAAAGTATCCAGGAAGGCTTTGGTTTCCACTCTGGCTTCCTCTTTGCCTTGATCTTCGGTGGTCGGCTCTGTCATGGTCATTTCACAGACTTTGGACTATCTGTCAGTCTCTTTAGACTCCTCTGGCAATGCTCCTGGCAAAACTCCTGGCAAAACTACTAAGAGCTGAAAGACAAACATGTCCTCAAAGGCTGCTTGCACATCCACTTCTGACATGGGGAGAATGAGTCTTGCCAGTATTGTAGGAGGGAGATGATGATATTCCCTTACAGGGCCACACAAAAGAGTCAAATTACTGGGAGACAACTGTATGTCGGAGCACTCCTTTTGTGGTGACACGCTGAGGAAAAGGAGGCAAAAACTGAAGAACACTTCTGCTCCTGTATTCCAATGAGCCAGCTGAATAAAAGATGAATAGTTTGCCTTTGCCAAAGGCTTATTTAAAGCCTTTCATTCATTACAATTGGAAACTTGCCATCAACCTAAAAAGAAAAGCTGAACCTCACCATCAGATTCTGATTCAGAGTCTGATTTGTAGAAACTGTCTTGGATTCTAGAGTTGTCTTTTTATGATATCATTGGGAGGATAAAGGAGGTATTTAAGTGGGAACAAAACAAATATCTGAGATCCAGCAGAGATATTATAGGTTCATAGGTTCATACTAGGCTATCTGCCCGAGGGCATTTACAAGCCTAGCCCATCGTTTTGTGGCTTACGCCACCCCTTTAGTATGGGGAACTATACCCATTATTTTGCTGTGCCTCTGTCGACCAGTGACACTGAGGTCATCCCTGGGGTATATCTGCGATCTCCCATCCATTGGTCAAGATTTCTCTTGAACAAGGCCAGCGAGGTGCTCTGCCTCACATGTACCGGGATTTTGTTCCACAGCATAGGGAGTCTTTGGGTGATGAATCTATCCCTCCAGCACGTCCTATTAATAGCCGTGTCAAGGTTTAAGTCTCCCGCCCTTGTGGCTCTGATGGATCTAGATTTTTTGAGGTGAAGCATATTCATCAAATCTGGGTTTGACATGGCCTTGTATGTTAGGCAAAGGTCACCTCTGAGCAAGCGGTGGCGACTGAATAGAGCTGGAGTTCTTTCAGTCGGGCAGCATAGGACAGATTTTTGAGACCCTTTATCCTTTTGGTGAGGAACTTTTGTGGCCTCTCCAGCTGCTGCAAGTGTCGGGTCAGATACATTCGAATGGGGCATTGTACTCAATCATTGGTCTGATGAGTGATGAGTAAAGGGAGACTATGACCTCCCTTGATCTAGATGAGAATCCCTTCATGATAAGGTGGGCAATGTAGAAGGTCTTCCTAACTACTTTAGCTACATGGGTGTCGAATGACAGACTACTATCAACCTGGGTCCCCAGGTCCCTGATAACTTCTTCTGTGCTCAGTGGATTGCCACCTATTTGGTAGCTAGGGGTAACCTTGTTTTTCCCGAAGGGTATGACTATGCATTTTTTTGCATTTAACTTTAGGCCGTGGCTCTGGCACCAGTTATCCGTTTCTGTGAGACCCTTCTGAAGGATATCTGTGTCAGATGTGTTTTCTACTATGGCCCAGTTTGCAGTCATCTGCAAACTTTGTCAGCCATAACCCTCCTGTGTTTGCTTGTACTTGGAAAAGTAGATGCCAAACAAGAGTGGGCCCAGGACTGAGCCCTGTGGGACACCACTTGTGACAGGCTTTGAGTCTGACATGGCGCCAGCAGCTCTGACCCTGTGGGTTCTGTCACTCAGCCAGTTTGCAACCCATCTTGTGATGTATGGGTTGACATTTAAGCTGATGAGTTTTTCAATGATACCCGAATGGGGTATTGTATCGAAGGCCTTAGCCAGATCGAGGTAGGCTGTATGGACTGCCTTTCCCTCATCAATGGCTTTGGTGACTGTTTCAAAAGTCAACCAAGTTTAAAAGGCATGATCTGCCTTTGACAAAGCCAAACTGGGTTGGATCCAAAGTCTGCAAATTCCCTATGTCTTTATTTATGAGGTCCATTATGATCCTCTCCATGGCTTTGCAGATAAGGCTTGTCAAGCTAATGGGCCGGTAATTTCCAGGGTCGGTGGAGGCACCGCCTTTGTGAAGTGGTACCACAGTTGCAGTGCGCCACTCCTGGGTGCGTATCCAGAGGTAAGACTTTGATTAAACAGCTGTCCTAGCTGTGGGTTTAATTCCTCATTGAGTTCATGGAGCACACAGCCGGGGACACCATCAGGTCCCATGGATGCTGTGTTTTTGCTTTGGAGAGAGCAGTTCTCACTTGGGCGCTGGAGATGTTTGGGGGCTGCAATCGTTTGGTATAGATATCTCTCCTTTGGGGGGGGGGAGAAGTTTGCACTGAACCTGTCTGCCAGTATGTTGGCAATGTCTGTAGGATCAGTAATCTTCACATCATTTTGAACTAGCTCTGAGCATATCTGGGAGTTTCCTCCCAGGTTTCTAACATAGCTAAAGAAGGCCTTATGATTGTCTTTTGAGTCTTTAGCTATTTTTCTCTCGAAATTTGCTTTGGATGATTTTATGAGAGCTCTTAGTTTTTTACTTATAGTGATCAAGGGTGTCTTACCTTTTAAGGATTTTGCTCTATCTTGTAGTAGCTTCCTCCTTTTGTTGTAGAGTTTGTTTATGGCTGGGGTCCACCAGACTGGACACTTGCCTTTGGTACAAAGAGTCTTTGTTTTGCTTGGGATTGCCTTATCCATGCAGTCCTGCAGGTGCTGGTAGAAGGCATTTGTAAGTGACTCAGCGGCTTGAGTACTGTTTTCCGCCGGCTCAGGGGCCTTAAAGGAGACCACACTAGTCTTTAGAAGTGTGAAGTCGGCTTTTGAGAAGTTCTTTACTGTGGTCTTTTTTATTTCAGGTGGGGTGGGATGAGGACCTCCAGCGAGATTAGTTTGTGGTCTGATCTCACCAGTGAGGGGTACACCTCCGGTGTTGAACATTGTGCTCCCATGTTCGTGATGATGAGATCAAGTATGTTATCTCCTCTTGTGGGGATGGTGACTAGTTGTTCCATGGCATTTGAGTTTATGAATTCCAGGAACTTTTGGGCTAGGGTGTTTGGGCTTGAGTAGTGTTCCCAGTCTATATTAGGGTAATTGAAGTCACCTAGTATGATGGTGTTTGGTGATACATTTATCCCCTCTAGTGTTTTCAGGAAGGCCATGTGAGGTTCCTGAGTTTGTGAGGGTGGCCTGTAACATGCTACAATTTGCAGAGCAGTCTTGCCTATGGTTAATTGCACCTGGATGGTCTCCGATGCATCGTGCGTTGCCACCAGTCTTGAGGTGTGGGTGTCCTTGATGAATATGGATACTCCCTCCTTTCTTGGTATTGTCCAGATTTTGGGGCCGGAACGCATGATATGAGGTAAAACCTGATAGCGCTGGGGTGCTCTCAGGAGCCTTGAACCAGGTTTCTGTCACAGCACAGACATCGATGTTCTCCATACTGAGAAGGGCCTCGAGTGCGTGCATTTTGAGATTTAGACTTCTGGCATTGAGCAGCATTACCCTTAGTTTTTTTCTTTTTGTGTTCTAGGGTGGTAGGTTTAGAATTTGAGCCTTGCCTAAAAAGGCACTATGGGGTGGCAAGAGCCTTTGCCAATATCCGAATCCCAGGGTGACAAGTGCAAGCCGTCCCTTGCGAAGCAGCGTGGCTTGTCCAGCATGTCATCCCAGGCAGACAGACACTGGATCCCCTTTGAATGACACCAGTGTTTAAGCCAATTGTTAAAGCTGATCATCTTATCTCTGTATTGTGGCATCATTCTTGGTGAAGGTAGGATACTGCTCAAGGTCAGGGTCATACCTGTCTGGGCTACATAATCAGAGAGCTCCTCAATGTCTCTTTTCATGTAGTCCAAGGAGGTACGTCTCAGTTCGTTTACACCAGCGTGGACAATGACTGAGTCATATTTGTACCTGCTGTTGAGAGACCTGAGTGCTTGCGTTATGTGGCGGATTCTAGCGCCCGACAGGCAGCTTACTGTGACCTTCTCCTTACTCAGTCTGGTGAGCGGGACGTCAGTGTGTCTGACTATGGAGTCACCAATGACTAGTGTGTCTGGCATTGTGTTTGGCCTTAAGGGCTGTGACTGTTTGACACTCTGACTGTGAGTCTGTGTGTTGCAGGTGTTGTGTTCTGAGGTGGTGGTTGTTTGGGTGTCTGCTTTGGTGGCCTCTGCTGTTTTGGTAGATTTTTGATCAGAGCCTCCGAGTATGTCTTTGTGTGTTTATGTGTATGATTTGAGGTTGTAATGGTAATATGTGAGACTGGGTCTATAGTGTGTGTGGTAACCTTCTCCTCCTGACTGGTCTTGCCAGTCCTATGTTGAGAGAGCTCAGCCTCCAGTTTGGCCGTATAGTTGCATCTCTCGCATGTATTTGTGTTTTGTGGGAGGAGGAGAGGGTTGTCTGTGTACATGAGGCAATTGTAACATTGCCTCAATATTCCCAGGTTCACCAGCTGAGCAGGAGAGGACACTAGCAACTGATCCCTCGACATGCTAGAAGGAATAGACAAAAAACTTTAAAAAAGATTCCGGGGGACGTGGGTGACCGAGAAATGGGGGGTTGCCTTTTTGGGGTACTATCTTTGACAAGAGTGCCGTATCAAGGTAATAAGTACTGTAGGAGCAAGTGCTACGTTTAACAGATAGAGAATAGTCTACTTGGAGTCAAGTAGAGATGATCTTTTTAATTATAGGATACGCTGATTAGATCAGTAGTATAGTTCGAGGAAGGTAGTTTTAAGGGAAAATTTGAAGAGTGGACTTTAGGTAGCCCGAATAGTTTAAACCTGCCAAACCGGCGCTGCCCTAGTGTGCAACAGTGGCAGCTCCGCGCTAAATCAGGCTAAATCACGCTAATGCGCACTAAAGCGTGCTTTATAGCAGGGGGCTGGAAAAGACAGGAAATGACCCAAAATGGCCAATAAACTACAAGTTACTGCCTTAAACCACTCCTCTGAGGACAAATGAAGGAGTTATGGAAATGACCCCTAGTGGCCAATAAAACTACAGTTTCAAGTCAGTAACCACCTCTCCGGGGGGCAGGGAAGCTGCTCAATGTTAGTCACTGCCACTGATGAACACAGAGACCCTCCTTCAGCCCAAGCAAAAATGGCCTCACAGAAACTTTCAAACAGTTCAGGAACAGCAAGCCTGTAACTGAACTTTTAACTCTCAGAAAAGTGGGAAAAAGCAAGATTTTTTTTTGTTTTGTTTTTTTACAGAGATAGCAGAGGTTCACAAGTAATATCAAGTTATAACAGTGCAGTAAATGACCCCACACAAGAGTGCTAGGTCAAGGACAGAAAATATGCAAGTTTTAAGAAAAAACGATTTAAAATTAAGTGCAAACAGGAAATTCAGCAAACAGCTTTTGGTTGTGCTCTAAATACAGCTACTAATACAGAAATCAAGTTTAACAAGCCAGAAAATGCTCAAGCTAGGCAGCTATGCAGAAAAACTTAGCAAATAAACAGAGAAAAAATACTTAAAATCTCAAAAGTGGCTCCCTTCTTCTCTCAGCGTTTTTTCCTCTTGGAGGGTGCTTCACCAACAGCCAACAAGCCTGAAAAGAGGATTCTCCTCAGTCAGTGGGTATTCCCCCTGTTTTTATTGCCTGAAAGGATTCCCTCAGTCCAGCCAGCAATTCTCCTGATAGTCATCCATCAGCTCCTAAGAAAGCAGATATATTGTATAAACTTCTACAATTCTAAAAATGTCTCTTTACAAGCTCCAGGCCAGATCCTGCAGCTGTGTCTCTTTCAAAATCAACTTCTTTCAAACACCATATGGCATCTAACCCTGTTCCATTATATAAAGACGGTATTTTTAGATTTCTTACTTTTATCTGTGTCTCAGGTAACCAAACACTCTTGGAAATCTACTTATGACACAGCAGATGATGTGTCCAGGGCAGCTGAAACTGGATTAATTGTGATGAGTTTTGCTTGGATGCATACTCACAAATTTGTCAGAGGATGTAAAAAGCTGAATTTTTCAATGTATCTCTAGACAGTGAGGCTTTATTTGATCCTTCCTCTTCTGATGTTCTAAAATATTTATTTAAATTGGAAAGCTAATCCAAGGGATATCTCAGATATTCCAGTCCCTTACCCCAATTACAGTAGAAATTTTCCTTCTAGCACATGACTTTTTTATAGGATGTACTGCAAACAATCTCAGCAAAATTGAGGTAAACAAAATTTGGGAAACAGTGGCAGGGAGGCTCAAAAACCTTTCCAAGCCCAAGGATGATCTAAAAAAAATCAGAGTGACTATACACACATCAATATCTTTCCCTTCCTCACTCTGGCATCACAGTAAAGCTTACATAAATTGTAGGTCTTCACTTTCCTCTCTGGCACCAGATTATTTTAGAAACCTGAGTTCTGAGAATCATTCAAAAAAAAGTTACAGCTGGCAGAGGGACTCCCATCTCCTATTTAAATGGATTCCCCTCCATCAAACCTCCCTGTTCTCTCCTATACTAGATCAAATGCTGCTTCAGGGAGTAATAGAGCCTGTTCCTTCAGATTAGATAAATCAAGATTTCACTCAAGCAGTTTTGCTGGTGCCAAAGAAAGAAGGAACTTGGAGTCCTGTACTGGATTTCTCATTTCCAAACCTTCACATCAAATTTATAAAATGTAATTACTCACTGTACACCAGGGAGAAGAGGAGTAAATGTATTCCACTAATCAGGGAATGTCTAGAAGCAGGCATGAGATTCAAGCTGCTGTATCTGGCTATCATCAGAATATTCCTTCCTGGAGGGAAAAATGTTTTTTGATACAGAACAAATTAAGGAGGAAATACAAAAGTTTATCCAACAAAAAGTGAGCTGTGAAACAGAAGGAGATTCTGCTTCTCGTTCTTCTGGTAATAATGACCACAGAGAGACTGTGCCAGTGAAACTTTTTCCAGTGTTTCAACAGAAAATGCTTGAGTGACAGAAAAAAAGCACAAGAGTTGACTAGAAGAACCAACAGTATGCTGTAAAGGAAGCAGAGACTGGATTTGGGAGATGGAGATAATCAGGAATAAAACCAGCAACGCAGAAATTCTCAAATAAAAGTGAGATTATAAAGCATTAATTATATTTATGAAATATGACAGAACAAAAAAAACTGGAAATATTGGACTTTTTAACTTAGTTAAACTTGTAGGGACTCTAAAGCATATGCCCTAGTTCATGTCATTAACGTTTGGAGGAACACATAGGAGAGGGGAAGAGGAAGGAAAGTGTTAACTGTAAGTAAAACAAACTTTTGTTCTTAACAGTAATATTTGTACAGTACATAATATCTGCATGCTATAAAGTAAAGTTTACTCGGTTATTTTTGAGTGTAATGGGGATAATAAAGTAAACAGGTGCCCCAGTTTTTTCCTTCTTTTCTCTTTCTCCTTGTTCAGTTTTAAGAAATGTAGGCACTGCAATGTAAAAAAAAGTATGTTCAAAAGAGTATGATACAAGAAAAAAATGATGTTTTTTTCTCATTCTTGCATAGGAGAATGACTGGATTGAGGCTGTTGGCTTTATCTAGTAACAAGTTTTATGAGAAAGCAAATAAATAAAAAATACCATTGAATATAATAAAGCTCTCATCTAATAAATTAATAAATAAATGAATAAATAAATAATTTGTAGAAGTAGCCCTGTATCTGATTCTCATGTCTCCAGGGAGGCAGTTTGATAAAGAGCAATAAAAACAGAATACTTCTTTCTTTTAATGGCTTTGTTTCAATGGCTAGAAGATAATGTTTTCTGAAAGTTTTTGAGTGATTTCTCATTTTGGGAGAGCAATAAAGATAAGACAAAACCAGACAGCAGTTAGTAGAACTACAGGCTGTACCATGCATCTTAGCATGGATAACATTCCTTTTAGGTTAACCCAAGTCTATGAGCGTGGCTGTCAGTTTGGGACAAGTCTTCCTATTAGGAAGGTAAAACTTCAATATTTGAAGATATACATAGTTTTTGTGTTAGTATTAAATTAATAGGTTTTGGGTTGTATTGAAGGTAGATTTTTTGAGGTCTTTTAATAAAGCAAAAAGTTCTGTAAGATGTGTGATAGGCTCAAATGGATATGACAAGAAACAACTGTATAAAAGGTCAGCCTGCCAAACATTAGTGTGTGCATGTAACACACAAGCTGAAACTAGATACTTAAAAAAACTGTTACAAATAAAAGGTGAGAATGATAACTTTTTAACATAATGAGCCTTTTGATGTTATCTTTAAGTGTTAATGGTCTCACAATATATACAAAAAAGAAAGAGCAGTGAACTATATTAAAAAGTAGAATGCAAGTAGCTATGCTACAGAGACATATTTGGCAAGAACTGAACTTATGAATTTGATAAAGAAATGTTTTCAGGATGGATATTCAGCAGAATACCTGGGACAAAGGAAACGAGGAGCACTTATATTAATTGCAAGAGAAGCTCCAATAATGATTGAAGAGGATAAAAGTTATAATAATGGTAGATATGTAGTACTTAGAAGCTACTGGCAAGGGAGGAGGATTACACTGGCATATATTTATATTTCACCTAAAACTGCTATAACAGAGCTTAAGAAAATTCTGGAAGAAATAATCAATTTTCAGCAGGGAATATTATTTATTTATTTATTTAACATTTGTTGACAATGAAAATCTGACTAGGACAGAGCTTATTTTCAGTGGAGCCCCAGAGATGCTCCAGATGCATGTCTTTGGAATGTGGGAGGAAACCGTAGTACCCACTCTCACTGGAAACCCATGCAAATGCAGGGAGGACATGCAGACTCCACACAGAAGGCACCCCAACTGAGAACTGAACAGGAGAACCTCTTGCTGTGAGGTGACAACGTTAACTGCTGCACCACTGCGCCTTATAGGTGGGGACTGGAATTTGATTTACAGTAGGGAAGATATGTCTGGGGGGCACTGAAGGGGGTATATAACAAAGGAGGGTATATTTTTGAAGAAATTTATGAAAATATTTGGCATGGAAGATGTGAATTCAGTAGTAAGAGTTCAGAGTGAATTTACATATTATATTCCCCAAGATACAAAAACTAAGCTAGGCTAGACAGAACTTAAATTTCACAGGAAAATGTGCATTTAATTGAAAGTTTTGATATGCATCCAATAACTATTTCAGATCACATGCCAGTAATAACTAAATAAAAACACAAGGTAATGAAATAAAAATGAGACACTGGCACTTTCCCACCTATCTGTTGAAAAGAGAGGAATTTACAGAATGGATAGTGAAAATTATTCAGGAGTTATTAGAGAAGACAGAAATATCTTCTGAAAATATAGCCAGGGAGTGGGATAAAATTAAAGTGGAGTTTAAAAATTGGGTGGAAATAAATGAAAGGGAGATATGGTTAAGAAGCAACAAGAATTATTTAGAGGGACTGACAAATGTTAAAGTATCGCAGAATAGAGGGAATCTCACAGAACAAGAAGAGGAGCAATTGCAGAGTGCTAAGCCGAAAAAGGTTTACCTCAGTAATATGCATGAGTTTAGAAAGATTGCTGTTATGCAACTGTCTTTTGATAATAATGTCAGAGCACAAAAACTTTTAGTGCAACGACTCAGACAACAGAAAGAAACCAAGTTTAGGGAACCTATTACAAGGAAGATAGCAAGAGATCCTGTAGTGGTACTATAAATATTTTGGAAATGTTATGAAAAGTCTGTTTAATACAGAGAAATATGGAGATCAAGAAAGGGTACAAATGGAAAAATAATTCATTATGCCAAGTTTAGAGGTAGATGAGACTCAACTACTAGCAGTTGGACAGGAGGAGATGAGATAAAAATTGTGATGTATAATGAATCAACAGGAAAGTCCCCAGGAATAGATGGTATTCCTATTGAAGTTTGGAAGCCAGGAGAGAAAAAAACTGATAAAGATCTGGAAGGCTTTGTTTAACAGTATGCTAAGAGGAACTTCCTGGAAGAAAGCGGTGGTGGCTATAATACCTAAAGAGCGTAAAGACCCATCAGATCCAGCTTCATACAGGCCCATTTCAATTCTAACCATGATTATAAAGTGTTTATGGTTATAATGGCCAAAAGAATGGAAAAGGTAATGCCAAAATTGATTGACATGGATCAGTGTGGTTTGTGGAAGGGAGGCAAACATTTGACAACATTAACAGAATATTGCTGAATGTAAGAAAATACCACAGCTGTTGGTGGGTCTTGATGCCAAGAAAGTATTTGACAGAGTAAGCAGGGAGTTTATGAGCAGGGCAATGGAAGCATTTGCATTCCCTGATAAAATTATAAGGTCAGTTAGGAGGATATATGAGGGATCAAAGGCAAAAATTAAAATGGGTGAGCTCCTCTTTGATAATTTCTGTGTGAGCAGAGGAACCAGGCAGAGTTGTCCTCTTCCCCCTTTACTATTTGTGCTATATTTAAAACCACTGGCAAAGAAAGTAAGAGACTCTGTAATTCATGGATATAATTGGTATGGTAGTTAAGAAAAGCTGGCTTTATTTGCAGATTATATTATTTTATACTGAATAAAACCAGAAAAGGACATTTCAGTGTTGTGGTACATTTTGAGGCAGTTTCAGATCTTTTTGGGATACAAAATTAATTAAGCTAAAACAAATGCAATAGCTGTTAATTATGTACCCAGACATGAGTTGGTTCAGCAATATTCATATTTAATGGGACATGATAAAATGAAGTACTTACGAGTATGAATTAAAAAGGATTCTGGTGTGGCAGGTAAGGATATGTGGGAAGAGACTAAGCAAAAGATAATACAAAAACTGAGAAATTGGAAGCACTGCTATACAGATGTGGATAACAAGATACAAGCAGTTAAAATGTTTTTAGTCCCTTTAGTTTTATACATAGGTCAGGCATATTTTTATCAATCAGAAGAGAAGTTGTGTCTATCAATAAAGAGCTGAATGATTTTATCTGGGAGGGGAAGACAGCAAGAGATAAATGGGCTAAGCTGAGTCTTCCAATGAACAAGGCAGTTTGGGTTTACCTGATTTGAAGGGGTATTTCAGAGCTACACAGCTAAGGCTTCTATATATACTACAAGCAGAAACCTATAATTCAAAGTGGAAAGGGATGATGATGAAATGGGGAAGCTCAAGAAACAAGGAGAGACTGGGATTTTGGATGCAAATCCTTAAGGAGAATAACAATAACCATGCAAAATATTATATTTATAAAGTAGCAGAAAGCATTCTAAAAACTAAGCCAACACAGGAATGCAGAATGGAGATTCTGCTGATAGTGATGACTGCAAATAGGGATACAGACAATAGGCAAGAGGGGGCTATAGGGAGCAAATAATTATAGGGGGAATGGTAATAGAATGGGAAGAATGCCAAGAACTTATTTGGACTGAAGGATAGAGATTGCCTTCCCTATCAAGGACTGATATCAGAGTATAGGCAAAGAGTAAGAAATAGGGGAATCCTAAGCAAAAGAAGAGCACTTGTAGAGTTTTTAGTAGACTCTAGAACAGAAGCTGCTGTTATAAAAGGCATGATTAGTAGAGCATACAAAATATTGCATGATAACTATAAGAATAAATCAGAAGAGGTTAGAAAGGATTGGGAAGAGAGATTGGATAAGCAATTCACAAAGAAACAATGTGGGGACATATGTATGTCTCTCCAAATATGCAACAAGTCTGGTAGATTTAGGATCTTTGCTTGGAAGTGTTTACATAGGTATTTTTATACTCCAAGTATACTCCAAAGAATTTTTCCTCAGGTAGATAGCAAATATTGGAGGTGTGATGGGGAAGAAACAGATAGCTGAGAACATATTTTCTGGGAGTGTAATAAGTTGGCAGACTTTAAAGATTCCCTGCAGACTGTTCTGTCAGAGATACTGGGTGAGCAAATTCGTGTGACTGGGGAAATGATTTTCTTTGATCTGTAACACGTAATTGGAATTGCCTAGACTAAGAAAGGCCTTGGTGAGTGTAATTATGGTGGCTGCCAAAAAATCAGTTACTAGAAAATGAAAATCAAAGTCTAAACCAACTTTACTAGAAGTGGTGAGTATAGTTAACAGAGATAAAACTGGAAATGGGATCTTTAGAAAAGGGTAGGAGCAAATTACATAGGAAAAGTGTGAATTGTGGGAACAATACATGCAGAGGAGGAACAAGGTTTAAAACAAGGCAGGATTTGAATGAGCTATGTAATGTTTGACAATGACTAGATATAAGTAATGTATAATATTTGCAACTACATTTATGTCAACGTGGTTTGTCATGTATAGTGTTTGCAACTAAAATTATGTAAATATGGTTTGTTTTAATTTATATAAATGTATGACTGTCTGTGTCATATGTGATAATTTAATAAAAATGTTTCTTACTTAAAAAAATGTAAAATGTTTTCTCTATAGTCTGTTGCCTCTCATGTCTCCTTAATTTTATCAGTAACTCGAGTTAAAAATACCTTTCATCACATTCCAGTTCACAAAGACTTCAGATGCATTTTAAGATTTTCTTCGGTTCAAATTTTCAGTTTTCTGCTTTACCCATCAGGTTATCAACAACAAAGTGTCTAGTGCCTGTAAAGGACCAATTGCAGGTTACAGGACATTCACATGTTTCCATATTTATATGACTGCCTTATCTTTGCAGGCTTTTTCTATTCTGTGAGGAACGTCTTCTTTTTGTCAAGAATGTATTTATCAATCTAGGTTTTCAAGTGAACCCAAACCAATCTTCTCTCCTTCCATCTAAGAAGACAGTGTTTCTAGGTTGTCTCTTTGATAATTTCTTCATGGTGTTTTTTCTTAATCAGGCCAAAGTGAAGTTTTAGAAGGAACAGTTTCTGACATCTTCCAGCCAAACACTCTCTCAGGATTTTGGGATTCATGGCCTCTACAATTTTCTTGATTCCTCTAGCCAGCTTTCATATGAGAAAAATGCAGTGGTTCCTCAGATAAGTTTGAACCCAACATCAGCACCCCCTTTCTTTATTTTCAAAATTCCAGTGCTGGGCTTTGTCAAAAGGGAGATTCACTGGTATGTGAATCAGATATTTCTCAATCTGGGTTTCTCTTTCTCTCCTCTAGCTTCCAATCAATCTGTAATCACAGTTGCATCACATTTTGCATGGAGAAGCTGTGACCAAAGAGGTAAATGTTTAGGGTCTGTGTCACCACTAGGACAAAATGAAGCACATTAATATCAAAGAAATGATTGCATTAATAAATGCTATCAGATCTTTAAACCATTTCTGGAGTTGAGGATCTCTATTAGTCATCACAGAAAACATCACAGTCATGTGGTAGTTAAACAAGCAGTGGGGAATCAGATCCTACCCCCTTTGCAGACAAGCTTTGATAACCTGTAAACATGCAACTCTGGATTATCTATTCCTGTAGGCTACATGCATTCCATCAGAACAGAAGTTTGGAGGTAGACAAGCTAAGCAGGACCAGGTCAAACCTCTATGAATGGAAGCTATACAAAGAAGTTCTGCTCCAGGATTCTTTGCAAAAGGCCTGTATGCTTTTTTACCCTTTCCCTTGATAACCAGAGTTCTTTCAAAGATTCAAATGGACTCTCCAAAAGTTATACTGTAACTCATGATCTGATGTTGTTAATCTTCATTCATTCCTTACTGATGGGTGTCGGTTCCGTCCTCGGAACTGAGTCAGCTTTATAACAAGCTTGTGCCAGCCAAAAGACTCTCAACCTAAGCTTTACCCATAGTGCCCCTCTCCCTGTTATCTCAGATCTCGATTGCCATGTAGATATCAAGATGTGTCAAGCCAGCTCTCAGCTAAGTACTATAAAATGTATTATTCTTAAAACCTTTTCCACAGTTTTTCTCTTTATTACTTCTGTATGTTCCTTCACTCATTAGTTGCTAAACTTTTACCCCCTATCAAGTGCATTTTTTTGGCTTCCTTACCAATTTGGTAATCTCAGTACCATCATTGGTACAGGCCTTCCCTCTCTCTACCTTCTTTCCCCTTACCTCTTGAGGTAGTCTAAATACCATTGTTGGTATTCTTTCCTTTCTTCCCTTTAAAAAAAAAAAAAAAAAAAGAAAAGAAAAAGCGTGTCTATTTTCTCTATTCCATTGATATATAGAGTTTCTATTTGTGTCTTAACTGGTTTATAGTGAAATTTTGTTGTAAGTTTTTTCCGCCATGTCTGAAAAGAAAGGGACAACAGGTTTCAAACAATGCGACCAATGCAGTCGCAAAATGTCTAATTCAGATACTCATCCATCATGTGTCAATTACCTGGGTGTTCCGCACCTCTCTACCCAACCACCATGCAAAATCTGTAAAGGATTCAGTTCTTGTACCCTAAATGAGAGGAAAAATAAGCTGATATTAAAAGGCCTTTTAAAAACTCCTTTTTCAGAGGCTATTTCTGAGTCAAAGGGCTCAACCCCTCCAAAGAAAGAACACAAAAGAAGTCACACCATTCCTTCTTCGCCACATACTAGTGATAAAAAGCCTTCTGAACCAAAACCAAAAGTCCCTAAATTGGCACCAACGACTTCAGCACCAGGGCCTAAACCACCCTCCATGGTGCCGTCCTTGGTTCCAAGACCTTGATCATCCACTTCGGTAATGTCTTCAGTGACACTGCCTCTGGCACCAGCCAGGGTACTGATAAAGTCCACCGTACTGACCATGTCTTTATCTTCCATCTCAGTCCCATCCTGTTTGGCACCAACAATAGTACACCCAGCACTGGTCACATCCCCCCTTCCTATACATCTCACTGGTCCTGAGACCATGGTGCCAATAGGAGAAACTGTTCCTTGGACCGGATACTCCCCTACTGCAGATCCATTCTTTGGGCAACAATATAGCCCTTTCTTGGAATGACCCAATTCTCCATTGGGGATATCAACCCGCTCCTCCAGGAGCCTCTCGGAATTGGACATGGTGCAACTTGTGGATCAGCTACTGACGGCTGGAAGGATTTCAACACCTTCCAAAACTCCCTTCCCAACTGGAGTTGGGAGTTTTTCTCCACAGACTCCTGCATATTCTTCTCCTTTGACCTCCTTGCAGGTATTGAAGCACTCAACACTGATGCCTATTTCATTTCCCACTTCTTTGGTTCCAATGGTGGACCTCACCATGGTTCCAGAGCCGACCCTTTGGTCATTGACTCATTCCGAACTGAGCCATCATTGGGATCATGACTGGGCTGCTGGCACCGTGACCCCTAGTATGGCGCTGATTTTTTCTACTGCACCATTTACTATGGTTCCAGGAGTCTTGGCAGCACCAAGTCCTCTTGGGGCTCCTTCCTTGGGAGTGGATTCATCGGAGCGGGGTGCAACCCTGGTTCTGAAGTTGTCCCTCTCAGTTCCGAGCTCCCATCCCTCTTCAGGCAGGTCAGCTTTCCAAGTGATGGAGAGGCCCTTGCCTCTGTAGACAAACCATCCGCATCGGAATATCATATATATCATCCCTCTGAACCACAGCTGACACAGTCCACCACATCAGGACATCAAGCACAAAAGCCTCAAGATACCCTAGTGCAGGGCAGCCTCTCTTCGGAGGCCTCTTCAGAAGCCCCCACTGAAAAGGTACCATGTAAGAGATCATGCAAGAGGAAATGTGAGGACTCCCCTGAAGAGTCCCTCACTGAAAATACAGACTACAATGAAGGGGAGGGGTCCCCATGGTTTCCCCCTGAGGATGTCTTCTTTGGAGACATACTGGAAATCTTAAAACAGTGGGGAGGCTGGAAGCCCACCAGCCCCTCCTATAAGGAGTCCGTATTCATGCAGGCTTTTCGTGCTCGACCCTCTACTTCCTGTGTAACTCCACCTGCAGATGAACTAGTCCAACTCATTGTGCAGCACACATAGAAGAGTCCTGATATGGTTGGACCAATCCTCCGGAGACCAGACAAAATTCTGTCCCCGCTGGAAGAAAGTCCACACTGGTCCAAAGGCCTACCAGTAGATGCTATGATGGGGGCAGTGGCCACTAAGAAAGAGTTCACCGAGGAGAGCCATACTGTCCACTCCCCAAATAGGGAGTCTCGGGCAATAGACAGGTTAGGGAAGTGAGTGTTTGCCTCAATTATCTTTGCCATTTGGTCCTTGAATTACTTAGCACACTTTACCAGGCACCAGAGAGACCTAATCTTGGAACTCTGTGGAACCTTAGCAGGTGCAGTTTCTGACGAGGTACGTGACAAAGTTGCCTCGCAGCTTGCAACCCTGGAATCTGTATCCAACTTTGCCATGCGGTTAATCTCTCACACTACCAAAGGGGCGGCTAGAGCTGCGGGTTCAGGCATTGTCATGAGACGTCATGCCTGGATGCACCTTTGTGACTTTGTGAACCCTTTTAAGTCTTCCTTTCTTAATGCTCCAGTGGTAGCTTCTTCCCTCTTTGGCCTGAAAATGAAAGATACATTAGCCAGGTGTGAAAAAGATGGAAAGACACTGTCTGCCATGGGCGTATGTTTTCCCACCCTCCAACGATCCTACTCTAGCAATCAGAGGAGTGGAAAGATGTGGCACAGAAAATCTCAGGGTCCTTTCCATAACACATGTGGTGAGTTTACCCCCTGAGGCAGAGGGGTAACTCATTGGAAAGATGCCCCTGCAGAGGCAGATGGGTCCATGTAACCAGGGGTCCAGAGATTCTTTCTCTGAACAGCCCTACCATCGCTCCTGAAGAGCGGGCCGATTGCTTTCCTCTGGAAGCAGTCAGGGGGCATTTCTCTCTGCACCACCCTGCCTGGCAAACAATAACCACAGATTCTTGGGTGCAGAATATAATAGCCAGAGGTTATCACATACCCTTCAATATTTGCCCAAAGCCATTAAGGCACATTCCTGATGTTCTGCCCAGTCAAAGGGAAGCAGCATCTCGAGAAATACGAAAGCCGTTTCAAAAATCCAAGCAGTCCCATCAGACCAAATAGGATCCAGATTTTACTCAAGGTTCTTTTTAGTACCAAAAAAGACAGACGACTTGAGACTGATCTTAGATCTCAGCATTCTGAACAAATTTGTCAACCAAACAAAATTCCAGATGGTCACAGTTCAGTCTATCCTACCCTTCCTGTGGAAAGATGATTGGATTTGCTCAGTAGATCTTCAGGATGTGTATTACCACATAAAAATGGACAAATGCTCCAGAAGATTTCTTCACTTCCAGCTGGGAGCCAATCATTACCAATTCTGAGCGCTGCCCTTTGGACTCTCTACTGCCCCCAGAGTGTTCACCAAATGCATGGCAGTGGTAACAGCTCATTTGAGACTGCAAGGGTTCTGAGTGTTTCTGTACTTAGACGATTGGCTCCTTACCCCCCCCCCCAAACGTCTACTGGTTACAGCCTTAAATTACACTCTAAAACTAGCACAATACCTTGGAATCTCAATAAACAGGGAGAAATGCAAGTTGATTCCTTCTCAAACCTTGGGATTCATAGGAGCAACTTTCAATATTCAATCTTGTCTAGTCTCCTTTCCAGATCACAGATTAGAAAGACTGAGGTCCCAGCTCTGGGTGATACTCTGTCAAGACAAAGTTCCAGCTCAGGCTGTCCCTTCAACTTCTAGGATCAATGGCTGCATCCATTACAATAGTTCCCTTGGTGAGACTACACATGAAGCTTTTTTAGTGGCTTCTTCTAACACAGCTTCCCCTTCACATCATCCTATGTCTTTTCAGATCCACATAACAAACCGATGCAAACAAGATGGAGGGATAGATTCCTGTCCCAGAGACTTCCCATACATCTATGTCAAGCAAAGTTCTTCATTAGCACTCTTGGAGAAAAATCTTCATGAGTGGATGGGAAATAGGAAATACACCCCAGGGATCACTTCTGTGTCTCTGCTCGACAGTGGCACAGGAAAATAACATTTTTGGGTGGCGTAAGCCAGGGAACCTTGTTAGCTAGGCTTACATAGGCCCTTGGGTCGATAGCCTAGTACCTACCTATGAACTTGGTGGATGACGCCAGAAAAAGACCTATGGAGTTGCTGTTTCTCCCCATCTCAGCCCAAGGCCATAGTGACCACGGACGCTTCCTAGAGAGGGTTGGGGGGGGGGCACTTCCAGGGAAGGACATTCCAAGGCACTTGGTCCCCACTGGAGGCCAATCTGCATATCAGTGTTCTAGAACTGAGGGTGGTGCTTCTAGCATTGCAAACCTTTCAATCTGCCCTCCTTTCAGGGACAATTGCTATCCAGTCCGACAATATGTTGATGGTGTGGTATATCAACAAACAAGGGGGAACCAAGATCTACCAGTTGTGTCGAGAGGCCATGAGAATTTGGCAGTGGGCAACAGCTTCCAACTGCTTTCTGATAGCAATGGACATTCCTGGGAATTTCAATGTGATTGCAGACAAACTGAGCAGATGCATCTTCCTGCCTCATGAGTGGTCCCTCAATTTAACCATAGCGGTGAAGATCTTCAGCTGCTGAGGCCAGCCTTGCTGCGACCTATTCATTTCTCCAGCAAATCACAAATGCAGCAGCTACTTTGCCCTATTTCCCCCAAAGGGGGAGTCCCTGAGGGGCGCTCTAATACACGATTGGCCCACGGGACTACTTTATGCTTTCCCTCCCCTTCCCCTGATCTCACAATTTCTAAAGAAGGCCCTTCGGCTGAGAAGCAGACTAATCCTGATTGCACCCTACTGGCCCCGACAAGCTTGGTTTCCCTTCCTTTGGACTCACCTAGTACACCAACCATGGATTCTGGATACAACTCTGGAATTAATCTCGCACCCACAGGCGTTGATACATCCAAACATATCCAGTCTTAAGCTGACAGCTTGGTTTCTCCACTTCCAGTAATTGCCAGGCAGAATAACCTTACCTCCCTGGTATGTAACATTCTTCAGGCTTCACACAAACCATCCACCAGGAAAATCTATCTTAGCAAGTGGTAGAGATTCCTTATTTCGTCCCAACAGAAAGAACTAGACCCTTGCTCAGCCCCTGTTAGTGCAGTATTGGATTATTTGTCAAGTCTTCTTCATTCAAGAGTGGCAGCCTCCACCATTCAAGTACATTTAGCTGCTATCTCAAACTTCCACAATGGATTTCAAGACTCATCCTTAATTTCCCATCATATCTGTAAAACCTTCTTGAAATGGGTCTTGCACATCAGACCGCCCTTCAAAGAACTGATTGAACCTTGGAGTTTAACACTAGTACTGCAATCCCTGACACGATTACATTTCGAACCTGTTGCAACTTGCGATATAAAGTTCTTATCCTGGAAATCCCTATTTTTAGTAGCCATCACCTCAGCCAGACACATATCCGAGCTTCAGGCCTTGTGCATAAAACACCCTTACATGGTCTTTCCTAAGGACAGAGTATCACTCTGGACTAACCCTTCCCTTCTGCCCAAAGTTATTTCGGAATTGACTGTTAATCAGACAATTGACCTACCAGTCTTTTTTCCAAACTTTTCAAGTAAAGAAGAATACTGCCTTCATTTACTGGATGTACATAGACAATTACGATTTTAGCTTGACAGAACTAAATCAGTACGTAAATCTGACAAGTTATTTGTTTCCTATTCAGGGCCAAAATTGGGAAACTCTGTTTCTAAGGTAACTTTATCTAAGTGGTTGAGAAATTGTACACGTGTTGTCTACCAACATAATAAAATTCCTCTACCGAACAAGGTCAAAGCACACTCAGCCAGATCAGTGGCGACTTCTGTTGTTTTTCATTCAAAGTTTTCAATGGATGAAATCTGTGCAGCTGCAACTTGGACTACCCTCATACCTTTATCACTCATTACAAATTGGATTTTGTCTCCAGGGGCAGAGCATCCTTTGGTTCAATGGTACTTAGGAATATCCTTCCATAGTTCCTCCTAGGGCATAAAATAGCTAGGGACCCTGTCCCATCAGTAAGGAATGAATGAAGATTAACAACATCAGATAAAGAATTTATGTTCTTACCATAACGTTCCATCTGTTTTGTTTATCTTCATTCATTCATTACGACCAACCCTCCTTCTCCCTCCAAGGGGCTCCTGGAGCTTCAGATTTGGTCCAAATCCCACATTAGGGGACCTGCTCAGAAAAAGCCTCTGCTTTCTTTATCATGGGCAAACTTGATCTGAGGTAACAAGGAGAGGACATTATGAGTAAAGCTTAGCTCGAGAGTTTTTTGGCTGGCACGAGGTTGTTATAAGGTCGACTCGGTTCCGAGGACGGAACCGACACCCATCAGTAATGAAAGAAGATAAACAACACAGATGGAACGTTATGGTAAGAACATAACTTCTTTTTTGGCGCAGGCAACAGTTGGTCTTCCTTATTTTGAAAATGGCCAGTGACAATTACCAAAAGCTTCCTTATAGGATGAACTTACTCACATACGTCAGTTGTTCTTTGATCCATCCTGACTTGAAAAAAAATTAACTCAGTAGTTAGATGGCACCAACTAGAACATCTTTCCCATTTAGTCATTTATGATTTTTCTACTTGCAGATTTCTTAGCCTCCTTTTAGGCACCTTTTCTCTGAGGATATGCAACAGGTATTAAAGGAAGATAAGAAATTTGTAAGTAGAAAATCGTAAATGACTAAATGGCAAAGATTTTCTAGTTAGTTCCATAAGAAAAGCCAAGGTCCCGTTAAAGCTCAAATGCCTTTGGCTCTACAATATCTATTTGAGTTATTATCCCCCAGTCTTTCTTACTCTTATATTAAGACTCATATTTCAGCCATTTCTGCCTGCCTGTGTTTGGATTCCCCATTTCTTCTTTATTTCATGTGAAACAGTTTCTGAAAGGGATATTACATATTTGTCCACCTAGGAAATGGGTGACTCCTCCATGGGATCTTATTTTTTTCTGGCTTCTACGTGGGATCTTATTTTTTTTTCTGGCAAAACTTACACTCATTACTTTTTAACCAGTTCATGAAGATTATCTGAAGTTCTTATCATGAAAAGCAATGCTTATCATTGCTCTGACTTCTGTAGAAGAGTAACTGAGTTGCAAGCTCTTACGGTGTCTCATCATTTACAAGGATAGTGTACAACTGAGAATGAATGCTACCTTTATGCCTAAAATGGTCTCAGAGTTTACTCGGAATAAGTCCATTCATCTCTTTTTTCTTTCCAGAACTGAAAAAAATAAGGGGGAGTTAATTTTTACACTGTAGGTGTCCACAGGAAACTCAGAAACTATATTGAGAGGACAGTAGACTTCAGGAATTCTAATCAGTTGTTTATTTCCTTTTAAAGTATAAAAAGGACAGTGAATATCAAAACAAACTATTTCAAAATGGTTGTCAGATGCTATTTATTTTTGTTATTCATACCATGACAAGACACTTCCAGGCAAAGTCAGAGCCCATTCTTCCACAGCTGTAGCTACTTGTACTGTTTTTTTTTTGTTTTGTTTTTCTTTTTGTTTTTTTTTTTTGGGGGGGGGGGTTGTGGAAAAGGGTGGACTCTAGAAATATTCTAGAAGTAGCAAACTGGTGTTCTTATCATATTTTTATCAAGCTCTATAAAACTGTTTTTTCCATAACCAGACCTAGA
The DNA here is from genome assembly GCF_019279795.1 of Protopterus annectens. NCBI lineage: Eukaryota > Metazoa > Chordata > Ceratodontiformes > Protopteridae > Protopterus > Protopterus annectens. The sequence continues at coordinate 607,944,697 of NC_056751.1, read as the reverse complement.
TTTGCTTCTACCATTCTCCAAGGGTTCCTAGACTCTCATCCTTCTTCATCCTCCCTTTTTCTGTCCAAGCTTTGGTGCTTCTCCTATATAGCATAGGCTATTACAACAGTGATCTAATGATGAATGTATTGCAGTTGTGTAAGTTAACTTACCATAATAGTAAATGTTTGAATAGATCAATAAACATCCTCCATCCTTTTTCCTTGTTATTTTTATTTTTTACAAGGGTGGGGATCCCTATTTCCCCCTCTTCTCCTAGTACATTTTTCTAAAGCAGGGCTCTAGCCTCCCTGTGTTATGGAACAAGAAACCCCTGATTTTCGGCACTTGAACATCTATCTGTTTTTATACTGGCTCATCCCTGAGATCTAACAGCCATACAGGTGTGTGGATGTGCCCTAAAGCTTTGGAAGCTGTCTGAACGTCTGATCCATGGCAAGATGCATTCCATTCAGCTTAGGCAACTGTAACAATGATTTATATGAAAATATACTGTTATGGGAAGGTAACCAACACAAACCCTGCACCCAGATTCCCCACCCACTATTTAAATAAACTAACTCCATGGATGCACAAAAAATGCTAGGAAATATATCCCACTGGTTAGACCCATGTCAGATGTGTTGTGTAAGACTATGGACATATAGCCTTGAAAGTAACTTTTGTAGTGCATTCATTGTCCCCCCCCCAAAAAAAAAAAACATAACTACACCTCTTGACTTCCTGGATATAACTATGTGTACTAGTAGAAAACTGTGACTTTAGTCTGTAAAGCCTGACGCATTAAATCTTGATCTAACAACAATGATCCTCCTTGATAGGTCCTATGATTGGGTTCAGCAAGTCACCTTTTCTACTAGTCCAGCCTCAGAATGTTCTCAGAAGGTCTTATCCTGGGGATGGTGCATGTTGTCATGACATGAGCTGACTATCCATTTATACCTTTCCCCTGATCCCACTGGTTTATTTCTGATGCTCAGACAATGTGGATATCAGTCCTAGGCTACAGTATTGAAAATGCCATGTGTTCATTCCATAGAGATATGTAGATGAAGTGTCCCAGTGGCTGTTAAATTACTGGCAAAGATATTAGCATTTCATCTACCTTCTTGAGGAGGAGCCTAACAAGAGGCATTGCTGTAAGTGTCAATAATTTAATACTGCCAACTGAACATGTCTATTCCAAGAGTTTGCTAGCAGTTGGAAGTGGCTAATAGGTTCAAAGATTCATAGATGTGTACTAGACTAATCGCCCTGGGGCCTTTACAAGCCTAGCTCATAAAAGTGCCCTGGCATTATGCCACCCATCATTAGTTCCCAGTGCCTCTATCAAGTAGAGCCACTGGAGTGATCCCCGGGGTGAACTTTCTATTTCCCATCCGCTCATCAAGATTTCTCTTGAAGAGGGCTAGTGAGGTGCTCTGCTTGACATGCATAGGAAGTTTATTCCAGAACCTGGGTAGTCTCTGGGTTATGAACCTGTCCCTCCAGCATGTTCTGTTGATTGTGGTAATGAGGTTGAGGTCTCTGGAGCATGTGGTGCAGAGGGATTGGGATTTCTTTAGTTGTAGCATTTCTAACAAAGCTGGGTCAGACATGGCTTTGTAAGTCAAGCAGAGATCGCCTCTAAGTAGACGATATGAGACAGAGAATAGCTGGAGTTTTTTGAGTCTGTCCATGTAGGACATGTGTTTAAGGCCTAGGATCCCCTTTGTGAAATACTTTTGTGGCCTGTCCAGCAGTTGCAGGTGTCTAGTGAGGTACATTCCAAATGTATTTCTGTGAGCTGACTATCCAAGTATACCTTTCCCCTGATCCCACTGGTTTATTTCTGTTGCCCAGACAATTTGGTTTAAACAAATCATTGAACATTAAACAATATTTGAGATTCTGGTGGGAGTCTGACTTGACTGTGAGACCATAATCTTTGGAGAGGGGAGTGTGACTTAATACCAGGCAATATAAAATTCCTAATGCAGGAATCAATGAGATGATCTCACATGCAATCATTCCCAGATCTCATCTGGAGCATTGTCGCAGGGACTGAGACTTGCATCAGCCACATTATTAAGTATGAAGGCACTAGCCTACATTTGGACGATCAGATGGAGAATGAGGCTTTCTGGTCAGATAGCAAAGAGTTGTCTGTTGAATCACTGGTTTGTAGTACTTGAGATGGATGACTTTCCAACCAGGATCCTACTTCTTGCCCAGCAGTCTGTCAACTTAGACTGAGGTGTGTCGCCAGGTTCAAGGCCTCAACATTAAACAAATCTTTGAGATTCTGGTGGGAGTCTGACATGACTGTGAGACCATAACCTTTGGAGGGGGTGTGACTTAATACCAGATGCTCATCATACTGATCACTGCTACAGTAGCCAAACTATATGGGTTATATTCAGCTATGGATATAATAGCTAGTCAGTTTCCAAAGCTTCTGGGCACCTTCTACATGCCCAAACCATTAGACAGCTTGAGTTGAGTTGCCTAAGAGACAGGTTTGTACACCAAGTCCTTCAGAACTTTCCTGCCAAAAAAACAGAGGGCTTCTGAGGGCTGATGGTCAGCTAGTGCTGTTTCATTGGTGGGTAGGGGTAGATAAGTTATTTTGGAGAAAAAACTTTCACATCTAATATTTTAGAGTTTTATTATATTTTATTGTTCAAGAAAGCATTTTTATGCTATGAAATTGTTTTTGTTGACTGTCAGGTGACTTTATCGTAGTTTTAAATGGGAGTGCACTTTTGTTTCTCTCAGTTTAAAAGTTGCTAAAAAGTTATTAAAACAATGTTGTCTCTTCCATCCACCCTCAACTGTTGGCTCTATTGGATCAATATGCAGCTGAGATCGGCAGCTGTAGACTTTTGGATCTAAGGCTCAGGCTTATCCCCTACCCATGATTCCCCTCCATCAACTGAATACTTCAGATCTCATTTGCTGCTCGAACACTTCAGACAGGGACTCCTTGTCTCAATATTCTTTGGTCAGGTAACTGAAATATTTTCACAGTCTTTTTCTGGTAACTTATTCCCCTTCTATCTTTTTCTCCTTAGAGAATTTTTTTCTTCAGTCCAATTTTGTTTTTCCCCCATATAAAACAAACAAATAAACAAACAAACAAAAAAGGTAGTGGCTTTGTATAACTTTCTTTTTGTTCCTGCTTAGGTAGTGTTTTTGGGGCATAACTTTCAGGAGTATCACAGTTTGCTCGTTGTTTTTTTTTTTTTTCTTTTACTGTTATTGCTGCTTGTGTGTACTTTGCTTCTTAGTTATCATATATGACAAGGCCTCCAGCTTTAAAAAATGTATTTTTTGTGGACATAAGATTCCCCTGCAGGATGCATACTCCAAGTGTGTCTGTTGTTTGCAGGTCTTGAATCTTGAAGATTGCTCTGTATGCTCTGCACTTGGGACCAGAGCTCTTTCTGACTGGTAGTCAAAGCTTAAGTTGAAGGGTTTCCAGCTACCACCACAGGGAAGGTAACCCATTACAATACAATCTTCTTCTTCTCCCTCTAGCAGGAAGTCTGAATAGGAAAATAAGGAGAGGAGGGCAAAGAAAAAGATAAGGATGTGGCCCAAGACAAACTTTTGTGAAACACAATGAAAGAACCAGGGAAAATGTCTCACAATCCATCAGGTATGCTGGGCCTGGCTCCAAAAATACTTAAACCTTTGGATCTGCCTTTAATATTGGATCTGATCAGAATCAGATCACTGACTCCTCCATTCTCCAGATCCAGATTTTCACCAAAGCCAGTTAGCACTCAACTTCATTCCATTGTCCTACAAGAGAGGTCATTCCATTGCATATCTAGGCTGCCTTCAATGGCCCCTTCCCTTAGGTCAGTGCAGTCATCAAGAAGCCTGTCTGAAGCCGATGTGTACAGGGTGATTTGGAGTTTCCTGAGGATTCAGATTCAACTAGGGGTCCTCCCTGCATTGCCCACTTTCAGGAGGCCAGGAGCCATCCCTTTCACAACCTCAGTGATTACTCCTTCCCTATCTGACCTTGAGATCTAATGTCAGTGGTGTTGGGTGTTTCTAGGGGTTACCTGTGCCAGAGCTGAAAGACTGGCCCTCTTTGACTCCAACAATGTCTCTGACCCATTGAACTCTGATGGCATTCAATCTCAATGGGTCCCAGAGCTGAGAGTTCAGCACTGGTGCAGGGGGGTGTTGATCAACTCTAAGATTTTCAAATCCTTCCCTTACTTTTGCTCTTAACAGCTCAGCTCTGGTGTTGGCTTCAATGCCAAGTCAGATTTGGTTTTAGAATGTGCTGTTGTCTTTCAGATCCCTCAGCATATACTTTGCAACCTGTTTCGTCTTTGGCCTTTGAGATTTTTGAGAGGGCCCTCTCTAAATCTTGAGTGTAGGTTTCTCTTTCACTCTCAGAACCATCCTATCCCCTGCTGACTCCTTTGGGTCCACTGCCTCCTCCTCCTGCTACCAAGGAACAGCTAGCCCCTAGAGGTCTTGGGACAGTCAACATCGTGGTTTCCCTATCTGCTTCTGAGTTTTCCCCAAACCATGTCACCTCAGAAGTACATAGGAGGCATACATGCAACAGAAGGCACCTGGACTCCCCACAGCAGTCCCTTACTGTGAATACTGATTTTGATGAGGGGGAGGATTACCTTAGATCACCCCAGAGGATGTTTCCTTCTGCCTTTTCCCAGGAGGAATCAGTATTCCTTGAAGCCTTTGGGGCCAGCACATCTATTATCTGGGTGGTCCCTCCTGTTGGTGAAGTTATAAATTTGGTCTCAAGGTGGCCTTGAAAGGAACTATATACAGTCAAATCAATTCCCCATAAACCAGACAAGATCATAGATTCCCTTAAGGGGGTAGCATAGCTAGGGTGGGGTGAGAGGGGCAACTGCTCTGGGTGCAAAGTGTTGAGAGGTATGATCAGACGATCCTGATCAGTCTTTAGTGCAATACTGGCTTTTAAAAAACGGTATTGCATTTGTGATCAAACCTGAGTGCTGTAGCACTCTGTGTGTGGTCTAAACTGTAGCAACTGCTTGCTACAGTTTAAAAGTTAAAAATATATTATTTTTTTAAAACTTGAATGCTGTAGCACTCTATGTAGGGAGGGTATAAACTGTAGCAACTGTTTGCTATGTTTGTAGCAAACAGTTTGTTACATTTTAAGAAGAAGACATTTTTTTAAATGAAAACATGAGTGCTATAGTGCAACTGGGGTATAAACTGTAGCAACTATTTGCTACATTTGTAGCAAACAGTTTACAACAGTATGAAAGAAGAAGAATTTTTTTTTAATAAAATATTTTAAAGGAGGGCTGGGTGCAGGGCACATAAACAGGACCTGAATGGCTGGGGCAGGAGGGATGGGGGGTGTCATGCAGCTGCCTAGCTACCTAGTTGGTGTGCCAGTGGAAGGAATATCTGTTTTTTTTTGTTGTTCTTCCATGGAAGAGCTGAGGGAAGGAGGTTTTATATCTAGATCACTTGCAATATATTGGCTTATTACAGTCAAGTGTTTTTTTTTTTTTTTGCTCTTCACTTGGACAGCTGAGGGGTTGGAGGACTGGCTCATAGTACCAGCCCAGGGTGCTAATTTAACTAGCTACACTCCTGCCCTAAGGATAGGATAGGCCTTTCTGTAGCAAAGGTCCTGTTGTAGATTCCATGGTGGTAGCAGCAGCCACAAAGAAGAAGCTTGTGGAGGAGATCTCTACTGTCCATCCCTCTAACAGGGAGTCCAGGACATTGGACAGAGGGTTTATGCTTCAGCAAACTTTGCAATAAGGACACTGAACTACAGAGACTTGATAAAGGAGCTTTCTAAGTCTTTCCTGGGGTCCTTACCTGTGGACACCTGTAAAACAGTGGATGTACAGCTGAATACTCTCCAGTCCCTCTCAAACATGTCCATGGAGCTGATGGCTCGGCACCAGCATTGCTATTCGCTGGCATGCCTGGATGTGTCTTTGTGATTTTGTGGAGCACTTTAAGACATCATTCATCGATGCCCCTTATTTTAGGCCCACCCTCTTTGATCTAAAGGTGAAGGAGACTCTGTCTAGAAGTGAATAAGATGACAAGACCCTGTCTTTCATCAGAATCCACTTCTCTGTCCCCCAAAGGACTTTTTCTAGGAACCAGAAAGGGGGACAAGAAGCTTTGGTTCCATAAATCTCAGAGTTTTACACAAGATGCTTCTAGCAACAGGCCCCCACAGAGGCTCAAGGGGGAATAATTTCAATGGATGGTACCCTCATGGCAGAGATAGTCTGCAGAACCAAGGGTTTCAGGGGCCTTTCTCTAAGAAACCCTTCCAGTACTCCTGAAGGGTTGTCTGACTGCTGCACTTTGGATGCAGTCAGGGCAGTGCTTGTCTCTGCATCTTTCAGCCTGGAAAGCCGTCACCCAAGGTGCGTTTAAGGCGGAGGTGGGATTACATCAAGGATCAGCTCTGAGCCCTTTCTTATTTGCAATGGTGATGGACAGGTTGACAGATGAGATCAGACAGGAGGCCTCATGGACTTTAATGTTTGCAGATGACATTTTAATCTGTAGTGAGAGTAGTGGCTAAGTTGAGGAGACCTTGGAGAGGTGGAGATATGCTCTAGAGAGAAGAGGAATGAAGGTCAGCAGGACTAAGACAGAATATACGTGTGTGAATGAGAGGGAGGATAGATGAATGGTGAGGATGCAGGGAGTAGACTTGGTGAAGGTGGATGAGTTTAAGTACTTGGGATCAACAGTTCAAAGTAATGGTAAGTTTGGAAGAGAGGTGAATAAGAGAGTACAGGCAGGGTGGAATGGGTGGAGAAGAGTGTCTGGAGTGATTTGTGACAGCCGGGTACCAGTAAGAGTGAAAGGGAATGTCTACAAGAGGGTAGTGAGATTAGCTATATTGTATGGGTTGTTGACGGTGGCATTGACAAAAAGGCAGGAGTCAGAGTTGGAAGTGGCAGAGTTAAAGATGTTAAGATTTGCACTGGGTCTGACAAGGATGGACAGGATTAGGAATCAGTATTTTAGAGGGTCAGCTCAGGTTGGATGGTTTGGAGACAAAGTCAGAGAAGTGAGATTGCGTTGATTTGGACATGTGCTGAGAAGGGATGCTAGGTATATTGGGAAAAGGATGCTAAGGATGGAGCTGCCAGGTAAGAGGAAAAGAGGAAGGTCTAAGATAAGGTTTATGGATGTGGTGAGAGAGGACATGCAGGTGGTTGTTGTGACAGAGCAATATTGCAGAGGACAGGAAGAAATGGAAACAGATGATCCACTGTGGCGACCCCTAATGGGAACAGCCGAAAGAGAAGAAGATTATTTTATTTTTCATTTGTTAACCAAGAAAATCCAGCTGGACCAGGTCCATTTTCAGTGGATGCCTGGGGAGAAAAGCTCCAAAATTAAGATATAGTAAGAAGTTAATACAATGAGGAACATACAAAAATGGGAAGACAATAGATTACTTACAAAAAGTTAACAGGTAACGCAGGACTGAAATACCGTTAGATTAAATATTTACAAAGGTAGTATAGACAGTTTACATTACTAGTAAGCGTAAACTGAAAGAAGTACAAAGATGAATGTGACTTATGTGTATATGTATATGTATATGTGTAGTATGTGTGTGCAGAGAATCATAACTAGAGGCTGTATATTCTCATTCCTTTTCTACACCCAACTCAGAAAACTTCCTGACATCCCACACTTGCAAAGGAAGGCTGCAATTAAAAAAATAAGAAAGCTGCCAGATAAGCGAGTCATCCAGAAGGTCCCAGTAGACCAAAATGGATACAGAGCATACCTCTCGACTGTCTAGATTTTCACAGAAGGTCCACTTTTTTTCCTCCGATTTTTAGTCTGTTCCTTATAAAATTTTGGTTTTCTGGCAAATCACTGAGGTTTGAAGTCAATAAAATAATGATAGATATTTGAGTTTCAAACTTCATACCATTTAGAAAAATCCATGCTAATGTAAAACCTGTTATTCTATTGACTTTCTAAGTTTTTAAGAGCAATATTTAAAAAATTGTACCTATTTTTGGGCCTTTGTCCACCCATTATTTATGGGTTTATCCAGATTTCTTGCTGTAAGAGGTATGATACAGAATCTATAAAATATTAATTTTTGTTGCCAAAGAAAAATGTGGACTTCAGGCTCATTTTGGAACTCTGCCAACTAAATCAATATGTAAATCAGACAAAGTTCCAGATGGTCACAATTTGGTCTGTCCTGCCTGTTTTAAGGAAGGATGGCTGAATGTGTTCTATAGTCCTTCAGGATGCATACTATCACATACATATAGCCAAGTGGTCCAAAACATTCTTCTACTTTTGGGTGGGAGACAGTCATTTCCAGTTAAGTGCCCTGCCCTTTGGTTTCAACACACTCTCCTGAGTGCTCACCAAGTGCATGACATTGGTTGTGCCAAACTTCAGACTGCAGGTGTTCCGCATGCTCCTATACCAGGATGACGGGCTCATAACTGCTTCCTGTAGAAGTCTATTACTTTAAGTCCAGTATTCCATGTTCCAGCTTTACACCCATCTAGGAATCATGATCAGTGTAGAAAAATCAAAGTTAATTTCTGTCCAAACCATAGAGTTCATTGGGTCCTACTTGGATGCAACATTACAAATAGCCAGAGTTCCTGAGTTGAGAATTTTAACCCTCCAGCAACAAGAAACAGCAGTTCTCTCCAACAAGAACCCCCCAGCCAGGTGCATCCTGCATCTCTTGTGATCTATGGCAGCCTTCATTACTCTCATCCTTCATTCCAGATTCTATATGAGAGTGTTACAGTGGACTCTTGGAGTTCAGTGGTCAATGTAATGCCAACCCATGTGCATTCCAATTTATTTCACCAGTATATGCAGACATGTTAAGTGGTGGTTGGTATCCTCTCTAGTTTTCCAGGGTCACCCTTTTATTTTACCACTGCCTCAGGCCACAGTGACTACAAATGCCTCCCAGATGGAGTGGGAGAACATTTTATGGGAAGATAGTCCAAAGCACATGGTCCTCTTCAGTGGCCAGTCTCCACACCATTGTCCTGAGATGAGAGTGATCCTACTTGTATTGCAGGCTTTCCAGGACTCACCCCAAAGGGATATGATTTTGATTTAGACTGACAACATGTCAGTATTTTGGTACATCAACAAACAGTGGGGAACATGCTCCTATCCATTATGTTGAGAAGCCATGTGAGTTTGGCAGTGGCCTATGTCTTCCCAGTGCTTCCTGGTGGCAATGGACATCCTGGGAAAATCAATTTTTTTAACAAACAGAGCAGGTCCATTCTTCTAACTCACTAGTAGTCTTTCAATCAAGCAGTGGCAGCTCAAATTTTCAGTCACTGGGGCCAAACATGTTGTGTCCTGTTTGCAACCCTCTCTAACTTCAAATACAGCAACTATGTCATCTTGATCCCCCCTGAATGAGAGTCATCAAGGGATGCTGTGGTTCATAATTGGCCACAGGGTTTCTAATACACTAATCCAACCACTCCTCTCATACCATAGTTTCTTCAGAAATCCATGTGATACAAAAAGAATGTGATCATCACTCCCTTTTGACCTTGACATGTATGGTTTCCCTATCTTTGGTCTTAGCGGAAACACCCGCTTTGGGTGGTGAACTCTGTTCAGGATCTTGTCTCTCATACATCTGGTAAGCCTCACCTGGACATAACAGTCCTGAAATTAGCTGCATAGTATTTCCAGTTCCAACAATGGTCATCCAGTCCAGACTTTCATCTCAAGTTCTCCATATCCTAATATCCATTCAGAAACCTTCCGCTAAAAAAGTTTAAAAAGGTAAATGGAAAAGATTGTTTGTACGGGCTTCCAGCAGGGACATGGATCTTTTTTTCTCTCTTTCTCCTTGCTATTTTTGATTTTCTAGCTGGTGTTTTTGAAGAAGGGGCTAGTTATTTGAGTGTTAAAGTTCAAATGGCTGCCATCTGAAATTTCGATGTGGGAAAGAAGCAGACTTATATTGCTTCCTTGAGGTTATCTAAAGATTTCCTTCTTTGCCCCCTTTAAAAGATTTTGTTCCACTTTGGGATGTTACCCTTTTACTTCAGGTCTTGAAAAAACTCACTTGAACCTGCCATGACCATGGAGTTAAAGTATCTTTTTTGGAAGAAGCTTTTTTCTGGTAGCTGCCACATTGGCTCATAGAATTTCAGAGCTTCAAGCCCTTTCCTGTAAACTACTGTATTTGATTTTTCATAAAGTTAGGGTGTCACTAAAAACTAACTCTACATTTCCTCCCAAGGTGGCTTCAGAATTTACTTTGAATCAGATGATTAACTTACTGTTTTCTTTCCACGTTTCTCCAATAAAAGGGAGTACACTTTGCATTTGATGGATGTACATCACCAATTATGATTTTACCTGCATTTCACCAAAGCTTTTAAGAAAACAGATAAGCTCTTTCTCTCCTTTTCTTTAGTCAATTTGGGGAAATGTGTTTCTAAATTAACCCTTTCCAGGTGATTGTCTGAATGTATTTCCTTTGTATATAAGGAAAGAGTGTCATCTGTGCCCTAAAGACCATTCCATCAGGGTGGTTGCCACTTCTACAGCCTTCTTCTCCAGAGTGCCTTTTGATGACATCTGTACAGTGGCTACCAGGTCTACTATGCATACCTTCATATCCCACTATAAGCTGTATTTGCATTCCAGGTCTAGGGCCTCATTATTTTCCACTGTCCCCTTGAATATGCTTCCATGAGACCTCCCATGGGTTTTTAGTAGCTGGCAACTCTGTCCCATCAGTTAAGGATGAATGGAAGGGACAACACTGGATACGAACATTATGTACTAACCATAATGATAGATCCATGTTGTCTTCTTCCATTCTCAACTTACCCTTCCTCCTTTCCCCTGCTAAATTTTCACTTTTCATGGGCTCTCAGTTCACTGCACTGGACCCACCCAGAGTACTATGTTTATTACAGCCATAGTCTATATTCCTGGTGCATATCTATTGTTTGGTTGCCAATTATCTTGGTGCGTAAAGCAGACAAACTCAATCTAAGGTATTCGGTTGATGGAGGGGAATTATGGGCAGGGGGAGGAGCCTTAACCTTGGATCCAAAAGTCTAGAGCTGCCAAAGCTGGATCCATATGGATTCGATACACCCTTTAGTTGAGGAGGAAGGAAGAAGATAACATGGATCTAGTTTTATGGTAAATGCATAACATTTGTCTGTGGAGGCACTGCGTTTATTTTATTTTTCAAGCTGAAAAAGCATATTGAATTGCTTTGTATTGTGTTTTTACTTGAAAAAGTGACTTTTTATTGCTTCTGTGTTTTACTGGCTTGTGCTGCTTAGTTTACCTGGGAAGTAAACATCATTTTCTGCTTGATCATGGAACAATTGCCGGTTCCATGGATGGTCCTTCTAGCCATAACAGCAGGCTAGCAATTTACCTCAGCCATAGATGGGGAACTCTGATGTGGCCAAAGCTGGTTCCTCAGATCGCTTATCTTTTTCCCCCAGTTCCGCCTGGTTTAGCACATATAGCCACTATGGGCTGGGGATTAACCATGTCCTCTGCAACTGTGGAGTCCCCTCAGTGGGCATGGGAGAGCCACTGTTGTCAGTCTTGGGAGAAGGGGTAGGACAGGTGCCCCTGCTTATCCAGAATCTTGTGCCCATCCCTGGAGAAGCTACCACTACCATTAACAAACTTGTTCGCCCCAATGTTGCTGTCAAAAAGAAGCCGTAAACTAAACATTTATCTTCCCCTGCAACAGTTGGCAACAGATTGTTTCATGCAAATGGGTTATGAAGCTGATTCAGCAAAGTTACAAATGTCTCTGGACAGGATTAGTTTATTTGGGCTGACTGAGGATCTTTTACAGGCTATTTACCCTTCTTATAAGGTTATTTCTAGAAGAAGAAAAAGGGATTCCTCTTTTCCTGAAGAGATTCACCACTCTGAATTTGTACAGGATTATGATGGGAAAAATTCAGTTTTTTTTCTCCTCAGATTTCTGATTCAGACTCAGAGAGGCACATTGTATCTGATTCTCCCTGTGAGGAATTCTCTTTGTCTGAGACAATTTCTAGAAAATGCCAGTGTTTCAGAGGCTGAACACTGAGATTTTTCAGTCCTTCAGAATATACTATGAGCTGTTAAACTGAAATTCCCAGAACCTTTACCCATCATCCCAGTGTTAGCACTGGAGGATGTATTTGTCATAGCCTATGCTTTCCTGACAGCCAGCCTTCTGCATCTAAGAAAGCAGATTAAAATGTACAAAGTTCCCCAGTCTTTAAGTTTGTAAACACTAATCCCAGACTTGACCCTGCAGCTATAGTTTTAGTTGATCCAACTGCTGCCAAGCATTTTGTTAATTCTAATAATTTTCCTTCAGATGAGGATGGTAAAACCATTTATATGTTTGAGAAAAAAAGGATACGCTTCTGCAACTTTGGTCAGGCTCCTGTGTTAAAGTTATTCTGACTAATTGTGAAAGCATAAGAAATGTTTTATCTGCAGTTCCCTCTTGTGAGGAAAATATGCTATTTCTGGTTTAGTTTCTTTGATTTCTCAGGTTAATACTCATTGTTTAAAGTGTGTATATGACTCTATGGATGCTGTTTACAGAGCTGTTGCCACTGGTACTGTGCTGGGGATCTTAAAACCTCCCAGATGTAAAGAATGAAATTTAGAATTCTCCTTTGGACAGATATTTAGTTTTTGGTCCCCTAACTACAGATGTTATTAAAAATGTGATGAAATTGTTAAGTTGATCCAAGGGATTTCTAAAAAATGTTCAGTTCTCATTCTCTAAGTTCTGCAAGGGGCTGCCTGCTCCCTTGTTTAGTTTTGCTAAGAAATAAATTAACCATATCTGCAAAATATTGATAAGCAGATGTTTAAAAAGCAATGTCTGTGGGTTTCCAAAAAGAAAGCATGACCTCCACAAAACAAAGGGCAGTCAAATAAGAAAGAAAGGCTATATAAGGAAGCTTGTGCCCTACTCCCACCCTGGCAGTCCCTTATCCCATTCCAGAAAGTCTGAATCTCCATTTCTCTCTTTGGCAACAGTTTGTTTCATACAAATGGGTTCTGAAGCTGATTCAGCAAGGTTAAAATGTCATTGGGAAGAAATTCTCTCCTACCAGTGAATTCCTCCTCACCCACCATGTCAGACCCTTTCCTTTCCTTCTGTCTAATAACACAAGCTGTCACAAAGAGTAATAGAAACAATTCCTCCTTCCCAGGTGGGAAAGGGATTTTATTTAAGAATAGTTTTAGTGGCAAAGAAAGAAAATGCCTGGAGACCAGTTCTGGATCTTATGTTCCTAAACAAGTTTGTCGTAATGCCAGAGTTCAAAATGTTTTCACTTCATGATCTTTTACCTCTTCTTCCTCATTTAAGTTTTTTTAGTACCTTTATATTTAAAAGATGCTTACCATCACATTCCTATGTATTCAGATTTCAGGTGTTTCTTAAGTTTTTCTGTGTCTGGATCACATTATCAGTTCTCTGCCTTACTCTTTGGACTATCCACTGCTCCAAGAGTGTTCACAAAGTGTCTAGCTCTTGTCATAGCCCATTGCAAGCTACAGGGTATCCACATTGTCTGTATTTCGATGACTTGCTTATCTTTGCACAATCTTTTCAGAGTGTCAGAAATTTCTAATTTGGGTAAGAGATATCCTACACAGGGGGATCCCAAGAGAACATTAAAAAATCTTTCTTTGACTCTTTCACACATGATTGTGTTTCTGTGGTACCTGCTAGACATGTCAGTACAAAGAGATTTTTCTTCCACAGGAAAAAAATATATATATGAATTTAGATCTATATAAGGGTTTTTCTTTTCTCAGACTTCAGCCACTGCAAGGAAATATGTCAAGATTCTGGGTCTACTGGCATCTGTGATTCTCATGATACCTTTGGCAAGACTCCACATGAGAAAGATACAATGATATTTAAAGTCTGTTTGGTTCCAGCACTAACACCCATTATCTTTTCAAGTTCCAGTTCTGGCAGAAATCACTTGGTTGAGACACCAAATATTCTTGAATCCAAGTCTCCCCTTCTTCCCTCCTGCTCCAAAGCAGTCATTCACCGTGGATGTCTTGGACTTTGCTTGAGGATCAGTATCAAAGGGGAGAAAACATGAAGTAACTAGGATAACCAAGGGGCAGCCACGGTGGTACAGCGGTTAGCATTATCGCCTCATAGCAAGAGGTTCTCTGGTTCGATCCTCGGCTGCGGTGCCTTCTGTGTGGAGTCTGCATGTCCTCCCTGTGGTCGTGTGGGTTTCCTCCGGGTGCTCCAGTTTCCTCCCACATCCCAAAGACATGCTGTAGGTGGATTGGACACTCTGAATTGGCCCTAGGTGTGAGTGTGTGCATGTGTGTGCCTTCTGTGGAAGGTTGGGCGCCGGGCTGGCAACTCAACACTGTAAAACTCTACTGCCAATCATGAGCGGACAGGTGATCCACTGTGGCAACCCCTAACTGGGAAACGCCGAAAGAAGAAGAAGAACTAGGATAACCAAGGACGACCAAAGTACATAAACATATAAGAAATGCTGGCCCTTATCAAGGCACTCCACTCTCTGAACTACATTTGGTTGCCAGAAACTCTTCAGGTAGTTACAGACAATACCATAGTGATGTGGTACCTAAACAAGCATGGGGAACCAGAACTTGACTGCCTACCTTGTTACTGCAATCCTAATTCTTCCAAACTTCTATCCCACCTAGAACTCTAGTTCTAATCATTCCTTGCATTCCTCTACTGCCTTTCCTTCCAAATAACAGTTAGCAACCTACCAAACAGATCTTCTAACTCCTTAAATTCTACCCATAACTCTGCTCATTGCATAACTTTATGAATTAGTAAAGCTAACGGTTAAATGATGTACTGTACCTATCTAGTCAGTCTGTAATTACTGCCCTACGTATTTTGTAAATTATATTGTATTTTGCAGCATCATTTTTCTTGCATTATTGACCTATGTAGTCATAAATGTATTTCCTGTCATGTTGTTATCTGAAAGTGGGCTTCTGGCCCAGTTGGACACTCCAGTAAAATAAATAAATAAATAAATAAATAAATAGCTTACGTAGTACAGAACGAACTGGCACCCCAACTAAGTACCATGTTCAATCATAGCCTCACCTCAGGCTATGTGCCCACTGAATGGGGCACAGCGACAGTTATCCCACTCCACAAAGGGGGAGCCACCACGGACCCAGGAAACTACCGCCCAATTAGCCTAACAAACCTGGTCTGCAAGGCTATGGAGCGTATCATCATGGAACTTATAAACAATGACATTGGTAATCTCCATACTGAGGACCCCACCCAGTTCGGGTTTGTAAAAGGCAGATCATGTCTCCTAAACCTGATAGACTTCTTTGAAGCAGTCACCAAAGCCGTAGATGAAGGTAAGGTGGTTCACACAGCCTATCTAGATCTTGCCAAGGCTTTTGACACCATCCCCCACTCTGGAATTATAGATAAACTCACTAAACTAGGTATAAATCCCTATGTCACAAGATGGGTTGCCAACTGGCACACTGACAGAACCCACACTGTGAAAGTAGCAGACTCCAAATCCAGCTTCAGACCAGTGACAAGTGGAGTACCACAGGGTTCAGTCCTGGTTCCTCTCCTGTTTGGTATCTACTTCTCTGAAGTACAGGCCAACACAGAAGGTCTTTGGCTAATGAAGTTCGCAGATGACTGCAAACTAGGAGCCATAATCAAAACTCCAAAAGATGTGGACATCCTACAAAAGGGCCTTGCTGAGACAGATGCTTGGTGTCAGAGCCATGGCCTCAAGCTCAATGCCAAAAAGTGCATTGTCATTCCTTTTGGTAAAAACTCAGTACCCATGAACTACCACATAGGTGGTAGTGTTCTTAACACCGAAAGGGTGATAAGAGACCTTGGGACACAGGTGGACAGTATTCTCTCCTTTGATAATCACATCGCCACAGTAGTCAGGAAATCCTTCTATGTGGCACACCTCATCACAAAAGGTTTCTCATCCAGGAAAAAAGAGGTCATTGTTCCCCTCTACTCGTCACTCATTAGACCCATTATAGAGTACAATGCCTCTTTTGGTATGTACCTCACAAGACATCGACAACAACTGGAAAGGCCACAGAAATACCTCACAAAGAGGATTACCAGCCTCAGAGAGATGCCCTATGCAGACCATCTCAAAAAACTGCAACTTTACTCCGTTGCATATCGCCTACTCAAAAGCGATCTCTGCCTAACACACAAAGCTATGTCAAACTCAGAGCTTTTAGACATGCTCCACTTAAAGAAATTGCAATCCCTACGAGCTACATGCTCTAGGGACCTAAACCTCATCACCACAATAAACAGAACATGCTGGAGGGATAGATTCCTGTCCCAGAGACTTCCCATACTCTGGAGCAAACTACCTATCTATATCAAACAAAGCTCCTCATTAGCACTGTTCAAGAAAAATCTTGATGATTGGATGGGAGATAGGAAATTCGCCCCGGGGATCACTTCTGTGGCTCTGCTTGACAGTGGCACAGGAAAATAATTTTCTTGGGTGGCGAAAGCCAGGGTACCTTTGGCTAGGCTTATATAGGCCCCTAGGGCCAATAGCCTAGTACCTACCTATGAACCCCTTATGCAAGCTGGCCATGTTAGCATGGGATGCAGCTGTACAGCACAAGCTCACTCTACAGGCATCACACATTCTGTCAAAGCAAAACTGTGTGGTGGACATGCTGAGCAGGACAAGGCAGACCCTCAAAAATAGAAACTAGATTGGGAGTCTTTGAAGATTTGATCCATCTGTGGGAAGTCCTCAAGTAGACCTTTTTGCCTCCTCTCTGAACTATCATCTGGCAAGATTCTGCTCCAGGACTCTATGCAAGAAGGCCTAGAAGACAGATGCCTTTTCTTTTTCTTTGATAAGAATATTCTTGTATGCTTTTCCACCCTTTCCACTAATATCCAGGATACATCTGAAGATTCAGAAGGAATCCCCCAAAAATCACAGTAGTGACTTCCTTCTGGCCAGGCACAATGATCCTACTTTCTTTTGAATTTGCCAGGTACAATTACCGCAAGCTTCCTAACAAATTGGATTACTCACACAAGAACAGCACTGTTTGATACATCTTGATCCCAAACAACTTCAAATTGCTACCTGGATGATAAGGTCTTAATTCCTCTTAGGCACCTGTTTATGGAGGACATACAGCAGGTACTGAAGGAGGCAAAAAGCCTATTACTATAAAATCATATATAAGCGAATGGTAAACATTTTCTAGTTGATGCCATCAAAATAATCAGCACCCATTCAGAGCTAGTATTTCTCTGGGTTTGCAATATTTTTGTGAATTGCTTTCCTATGGCCTGTCTTATCCCTCTGTCAAGGTGCATTTCTCAGCCATTTCAGCATGTCTGGCCATGGATCTCCCTCTTTCAAGGCAATCCCATGTTAAAATGTTTTTTAAAGGAGCATTACATAATAGGCCTCCAAGAAAACTGCTGGCAACTCCTTAGGGGTCTTAATTTTGTGTTAGAAAAGCTAACACTTGCTCCATTTGAACCAGCTCATCTGGCTGACTTGAGGTTCTTAACATGGACGACAGTTTTACTGATTGCACTGACTTCTGCAAGAAGAGTATCTGAGTTGCAAGCTCATATGATGGGTCAACCACCATATCTCATTTTCCACAGAGGGTTTCTTTAAGTGCTAATCCTTTCTTTATGTCTGAAGTGGTAACCGGGTTTACTTTAAGCCAAATTATCCATTTCACTGTGTTCTTTCACGGACCCAGAAATGAGGGAGAAAAGGACACTTTATACCTTGAATATCCATAGACAACTCAGGTATTATCTTGACAGAACAAAATCTTTCGGAACGTCTGATCATCTGAAAGTAAGAAGAAGGGACAACCTGTGTAAAAACAGACTATTTCCAAGTTCATGTACCAGGCTTTTACTTTTTATTATTTCCACCACAACATAACTATTCCAGACAGGGTCAAGGCACATTCTACCAGAGCCTTGGCTTTTTTGGAAAGGGTTGGACTCTGGACATATTCTAGAAGCCGCAAAGTACAGTTTTGTACCTACCATAAATGTAGATGTCCGATAGGAATGCATCTACAGTCCTTACAAATGGGTTGTCCTGTCGTCAGGCAGCCCTTCGGTCGGCCGGATTCCAAAGTCTGGGTCCGGCTTCGGCTGGTGTCGCACTTCACCCGACGTCATCGCTGCAGTTTTTCGGGTATAAAGGCATCAGCCGACGCCATTTTCCTCAGTGTTTCTTGCCCCAGATGCCAGGTGCCCTCTTGGATGGCTAAATTTGGATAAATGCCAATGTTTCCAAATAATAAAGAGCAAACACATAAAATAAGCATGTATGTACATATATAGAAACAAATACACCATAATAGATCCCCCCCAAGCTAGCTGAAGGATGGCAAATACCCTAGGAGTACCTCAGAGGGGAAGGTGGGTGGGTAATCCTGACTGCAGATGCATTCCTATCGGACATCTACATTTATGGTAGGTACAAAACTGTACTATGTCCTTCAAGGATGCATCTGCAGTCCTTACAAATGGGTAGAATACCATAGCTAAACAAGGGGAGGAGGAAAAGAGTAGAAATTATGGTGTAGCTAGGATCCCTTGCAAAACAGCAGTGGCAAAACCTGCTCGGGATCTAGAGTATAAAGGTAAATTGTAATGCTTGGCAAATGTATGCACGGAGGTCCAAGTAGCAGCCTCTATAATGTCCTTGGTAGCCACTCCTCGTAAGAAAGCTGTGGTAGTGGCTGTAGCCCTTGTGGAGTGAGGCGTGATGTCCTCTGGAGTTGCCTTTCCATGGTAGGAGTAACAAAATCTAATGCAATTCCCTATCCATTTGGAGATTGTCTGTTTTGAAATTGGCTTTCCTTCCTTTCCTGTGGCATATGCTACCAGAAGCTGGTCAGTTTTTCTATTGGACTTGGTCCTGTCCAGGTAGTAGCGTAATTGTCTATGCACATCCAAGGTATGCAAGAGTCTTTCTCCCCTGTTCTGTGGGTTTGGGTAGAATGTAGGAAGGTGGATAGCCTGATTTAATGACACTCTGGATACCACCTTAGGCATAAATGTAGGATTTGTTCTCATGGACACTCTATCTTGATGGAAGATCAGAAAGGGTTGCACTGCCATTAATGCCTGTAGTTCAGAGACCCTTCTTGCTGAAGTCATTGCCAGCAGGGAAGCAGTTTTCCAGGATAAGTATTGTAATTCTGCTGTTGCTGCTGGTTCGAACGGGGGAAGTGTCAATTTTTCTAGCACAAAGTTCAAGTCCCATGCTGGCAATGGTGGTTTCCTTGGAGGTTTTACATTTTTAATTC
The DNA here is from genome assembly GCF_019279795.1 of Protopterus annectens. Taxonomy (NCBI): domain Eukaryota; kingdom Metazoa; phylum Chordata; order Ceratodontiformes; family Protopteridae; genus Protopterus; species Protopterus annectens. Next base: position 607,925,317 of record NC_056751.1, on the reverse strand, counting down.
CTCTCAGGAACTGTCTGAGCAGAGGGTGAGAGAAGACAGGAGGATCCAAGCTGTATTCTGCTGAAATAGCTGATGCATGTATCTTGATGGAAGAGTAGGACAGGCCTGAATGGAAGAGCTCTGCCAAGTACTCCAGGATGTTGGCTATGTTTACTAGTGTCACATCTTCTCCCTTTGCAGTACTCCAAATGAGGTATCTTTTCCATTTTGCTGCATAATTCTTTCTTGTTGAAGGTCTACGAGCCTCCAGGATTATGTCTTTAACCCTTTGGGATAAATTTGGGTTAATTGCTGTCATGTTATGTTCCAGGCAGTTAGCTGCAGAGTTTTCAGGTTTGGATGCAGGATGTTGTAGTTGTTCTGTGTTAACAGTAATGGTATCAGGGGTAGTGTCCATATTTGTTCCCGAGACATGCTCCTCAGCAGTGGATACCAATGTTGTCTTGGCCAGTCCGGAGCTATCAGAATGATCCTTGGACGGTCCTCTTTGATCTTCAGAAGCACCTTGTGCATCAAAGGAAGTGGTGGGAATGCGTATGCTGTCAGGTTTTTCCAACTGAAAGATAGGGAGTCCACCTTCCAGGCAAGTGGGTGGTACGTCCTTGTGCAGAATTTCTTTAGCTGGTGATTGAGTGGGGATGCAAACAAGTCTATTTGTGGTAATCCCCACTCTCTTGTGATGGCTTTGAAGATGTCCGGATGCAGCATCCATTCGTGGGCATCTGTGATAGTTCTGCTTAACATGTCTGCTAGAGTGTTTTCTTTTCCCGGTACAAAAATTGCGTGTAACTGAATGTTGTAGCTCAGAGCCACATCCCATAGGTCCAGTGCCAGCCGGCATAGAGGATATGAATGTGTGCCTCCCTGTTTGTTGATGTACCACATAACTGTGGTGTTGTCTGTCCTTATCATCAACTGACCTTCTTGGAGAAATGGTCTGAATGACTGGATTGCCAATTTTACTGCCAGCATTTCCTTTAGATTTATGTGTAGGCGCAGCTGGTCTTGAGTCCATAAGCCTTGTATGCACTTGCCCAGCATGTGTGCCCCCCAACCGAGGTCTGAGGCATCTGTCGTGATGGTTTGGCTTGGTTGACTGTTGCAGAAGGGTAATCCTGTGTTTGATTGACAGGCCTGAGCCCACCACAGGAACTCTTGCTTCAGGCATGGGATTATTGGAATTTGGGTTTCTAAGCTGTGCTTGTGTTGGGACCACAAATTCTTTAGGTACCACTGTAGCTTTCTCATATGCAGTCTGGCATGAGGGACCAGAATTATGCAGGATGCCATGAAGCCTAGGGCTTGCAGCACTTTTCTTGCAGTTAGATGGTTCTGCTTTGTTAATGCCAAGAAGTAGAGAGGCAGTTGTTCCTTCTTTTCTGCAGTTAGGAATGCCATTTGTTTTGATGTGTCCAGCTCCGCACCCAGAAAGGTTATTCTTTGGGATGGAATCAGCCTTGACTTTTTTATATTGACTGTATATCCCAGGGCTTGCAGCAGGTAAATGACTCTTTGTAAGTCTTCTGTTAGCTTGCTTTTGTTGTCCGCTTGTATCAGGCAGTCATCCAGGTAGGGATAAATTTGGATCCCCTGAAGTCTGCAATGAGCAATTACTGATGCCAGGCATTTCGTGAACATTCTGGGCGCAGTAGATAAGCCAAAGGGCAATGCTGAAAATTGATAATGCTCTGATCCTGCAAGAAATCTGAGGTATCTTCTGCAAATTGGTCGTATGGGGACGTGCAGGTATGCCTCCTTGAGATCTAGAGTTACCAGCCAAGACTCCTTGCCCAGCAAGGGAAGAAGCTGCTGTAGTGTCAGCATTTTGAATTTTGGAACAATAAGGAATGTGTTTAAAGCGGATAGGTCTAGAATGGGTCTCCATTTGTTTTCTTTTCTTGGTACCAGGAAGAGTCTGGAGTAAAATCCCTTTCCTTGCTCCATAGATGGTACCTTTTCCACAGCTCTCATTCTTAATAGCTGAGATATTTGCTTTACAGCTTCTGTCCTTTGAGTAAGTGGTAGGTTTGGCATTCCTCTCTTTCCTGGTAGAGTATGGAAATGGAACCTGTAACCTTGGTCTATAGTTTGCAAAATCCATTTTTCCCTTGTGATGCAATGCCAGTTCTTTGAAAATAAAGTTAGCTTTCCGCCTAAGGGTGCTTCTAGTTGTTCCCTGGTAGGCGGTGTCACTGCCAAGTCACTGCGACTGAGTAGTTGTAGTGGCGGTGGCTGTGTCCGTGCCTCGCTGGTTGTTGCCTTGCCACTGGCGTCCCCTGTAGGCACCCCTGGATTGGTTTCTGCCTCTAGAACGCCTATTCCTGCCCCTTTGTGTCTTAGAGGAGTCCGGAAAGGACCAATTCTTGGAGGGCCAGTTCCTGCTAAACCTTGGAGGTTGAACCTGTAAGAAGTCTTTCACTGTTTGTACAGATTTCGCCTTCTCTTCCATCTTTTTTAGTACCTGTTGTGCAGGTGAACCAAATAAATTGACCTTGTCCATGGGTGCATCCAAAAGCTTTGATTTGACATGGTCTGGTAATGCCTGTTCTTTCAACCATGCATGTCTCCTGATAACTGTGCCAGTCATGGCTGATCTAAAGGAAGCCTCCAGTGCATCATAGCCACATTTTAAAGAATGGTTACTAACTTGTTGTATGTTATGTACCATTTCCTGAACATATTTTTTATCTAAAGATTCTTCAGAGGACAGCTTTTTAGTTAACTGGTCAAGCATAAACTCTTGATATTGAATCATGTGAAATTGGCAGTTCAAAGCCCTAGCTGACAAAGTAGCAGAAGTGTAAACTTTTTTACCCCATCTCTCTAAGGACCTGGATTCCCTTTCAGAGGGGAGGGGTTTTTTAGTAGAAGTAGCTGCTGCAGCTTTAGGGCCCTGGGAGATAGTCTCTGGATCTGCAAAAGGAGCCTTGTATAAATGGTGGTGAGTGTCCGGGACCCTGTAGAACCTATCGGGCTTAGCAGGAGCCGGAGGCAATGAATCAGGAGCAGTGCAAGCATCATTAAATGCATCATCTACAACAGAAAGAACTGGAGGTATAGCTAAAGGCCTATGTTGTGGCAAATGTAGAAAGGTTCTAAGCCTTTTTCTGGAGTCTGAGAAATCTTGGCCCTGCCACTGAAATTGTTCCCTCATAGCATGCAAGGTTTCCCCAAAGGAAAATTCCTCAGGTGGAGAGGCTGAAGGAATGGACTCTTCAGCATCAGAGTCTTCGTAAGGAGAGTAAGAAGCCTCAGGAGGGTCTGTATGTTCTGATTCATCAGAGGAACCATCAGTGGATACTGGTTCAGGGGGCTCTGCTCTAGGCCTCTTTTCTGGAGGTGGGAGAGAGGACCTGTCTGGATGAGGCTGGGATCCACGAATTAAAGAAATTAAATCCTCAGCCAAAGAAAGCATATGAGAACTAGTGCTGGGCCTGTGTGAGGGGGACTTGGCAGGCACAGTTTTTGAAGCTTTGGCTGCTTTAGCCCTGGTGAAGGCCTTAATAGACATGGCTGCAGGAGGCCTGGCAGCTCCACGTGCAGGGGTTGAAATATCCAGGGGAATAGTGTCTGATAATTCCTGAGAAACCGCAACAGAAGGTTGGATTTCAGAAGCCGATTCTACCAGGTTAGAGGAGGCCTCGGTAGAAGGCATGGTTTCGGCTGAAGAAAGAACCGCTTGCTCGGTTTCGGCCGAAACCGAGACACTCGCGGTTTGTTTAATCGCGGTTTCGGCCGAGACAGTGGACCACGAGTGTCGGTCCTTTTCTTTACGTTTTTTGGAAATTTGCGTTGTCGGAGGATCCGACGGCATAATGTAGGCAAAATCAGAGCCAAAAATCTGTTCAGCAAACTCTGACCGACGTCTAAGCGTCCGTCGGTTAAAAGAAGCACAGGCTAGACGAGCTGCTACGTCGTGGTCTGGGCCTAAACAATGTATACAGTAGGAGTGGAAATCTTTATGAGGTATTTGTTTCCCACAAGATAAACAGTTATTCACTTTCTCTGACATCGGCTGAGGCAAGAAAGAGTCCCCAACGGGGTACTTAGCTTTTTAGAAGTCTTCGAAGTAGGAGTCGGTAGTAGTAATCTCTGGATCTGACCGACCGGCACTTGCGAACAGCTTCTGCTTCGGGCGCCACGCGGCAAGAAAGACTGAGGAAAATGGCATCGGCTGATGCCTTAATACCCGAAAAACTGCAGCGATGACGTCGGGTGAAGTGCGACACCAGCCGAAGCCGGACCCAGACTTTGGAATCCGGCCGACCGAAGGGCTGCCTGACGACAGGACAACCCATTTGTAAGGACTGCAGATGCATCCTTGAAGGACATCTTGGCCTTCTGTATATACTTTTTCAAAGCACTACGAGCTAGATTACATCTCCTTCCTCCTGCTGTGTGTTCTCTACCCATATATTTAAACTGCTGCAGCAGTGATCAATATCATGATAGTTGTGTAAATAAACTTACCATAACAGTAGATGTTTACATGATCATTGCTGCATTAGTTGTTCCTTCACTCTAGCTCTCTTGTTTTTTGGTATTTTTTTATTCCAGACTATGGACATTTACTTTTTGTTGATACCAGCAATGTCCTGTCAGGGCTTAGCCTCCTTCTCTTATTTGTCATGAAAGCTCTGAAGGGCTTGATGCCAAACTTCTTTTATTCAGCTCAGCTCGAGCTATCTAACGACTTATGTGCATGGAAGTTACCCTGAAGCTTTGTAAGCTGGGCGGCTGTTATATCCTATGCAGGATATAGCTCACATAGATTAGGCTATTGCAGCAGTGATCTTTTGAGTGTCTACTGCTAACGGTAAGTTTTCCTACACAACTGTACTTTCTAGGCTTCCCAGGGAGTTCACAGGTCATTCTGTCACATCTTACTGATACTAGGAAGATAAAAGGATATATACGTTTTGGTAGAATTTATTCCCATTTTATCAAGCCCTACAGATTGTGCTTCACACTTCCAGTTTGTTTGTGTCTTTCGGCTTTTCCCGGTTAGGGGTCACCACAGCGGAACTTCGGTCCGCTAATGATTGGTAGTTGATTTTTACATACCGGGTTACCAGTCCTGATGCACAACCTTCAACGAAGGTACGCGCATTCACGCATGTCTCCACGCAGAAGACGCTCTAGCTGAGAATCGAACCAGACAGCGTCTTACTGTGAGGCGACAATGCTACCGCAGCACACAGGTCTCAAATTAAACAGTCAGTGTTTTTCTGAGTCTTACTTTCTTGTTCAGACCCTGTTTTATAATGTTTTATACCCTTCATAGTTTTCAGTGTTGTCAAAGCATGTGCAAAAACATTGGCATTGTTTTCATTAATCCTCAGAAACCAAAGCCTGCTGGAATTGTATATAAATAACTTAATTCAAAATAGAGATTTTATCTTACTCAAAGTTTTCAAGAGTTAAATGATTAATTTTATGTTGCACTAATCATTATTTATCTGTTTTCTTTTAGATTAAGATTCTCCACAAAAAATGCAAAAGCCAAAATCTGCCGCAGGTAAGTCAATTGTCTTTTACAAATCAGTTTCCCCAAGAAGTTAATGAAGGTAAAACTGTTCTCTTTCTATATCTAAGGATTCCACACAGGTTTATAATTCCCAGCTCAAGTCCTCCCTTTCTCCATTTGTCAAGTGGGTGCTTTTGTTTTCTGCTGCCCTTTCTAGGCTTATTCTACTCTTCATAAACAAGTAATGTGGATTACTTCATCTACTGCAAAAGTTTCACTTCTGCCTCTGTCCTTAGCTTCTCCTGTTATATACTGTTGTTTACCTAAATCTCTGTTCCTTTCTTAAATTCTTTTTACTTCCACCTTCTTGAGTATATATTTCTAGAACTCCTTTATGATTTAATGTTTCCAGTGTTTCTCTTCCCATTCTGTTGTTTCCACTCTGTGGTTACTGGAGTCTTTATCATATTTATCCTCCTCTTGGTGTTTTATTATTTTCTTGTTCTGGGCCATGTTAGTATGATCATAGATATTCAGTACTTCCTCTGCCCCTTCAGCAGCTTGCCAGCATCCCAGTAATGGGGGCATACATTGTAGTCCTCAAACCCTTTTTGGGTGCTGCATGTGTGACTCATATCACCATAAGGGCCACTATGCTTTTCCCCCATGTGAATACACACTGCTGTGCACCTGTGAAGAAGACTACAGAATGCATGGCTTGGTGGCTGAATGCCTTCCCAGGGCTGGTATTGCATTGCCACCCCTCATTCAAAGGATTTTGGAGTGGATGTCCTCTGTAAGGACTTAGTTGACACTACTGTAGTCAGTTAACCTGCCCTTTCTTTCAGATGCAGACATTCCTCTACCTGAGGCTTTATAGAACTACTGTAGATTCAAACCTCCTCTTAAAATCTGTGAGAGCTCAGTACAGATGTACATTGTAAGTGCCATGAGCTTAGAAAGTCTTTCTTAGTGCTTTTGTTTTTTTACTGAAGAGCACTGGGGATGCACAAGCTAGTGTATTTCTTCATGCCGGTCCCAAGCCCAGATAAACAGGGAGGGTTACATCTGGAAGGGCATCCAGTGTAAAATTTTTGCCAGATCTAATATGCAGACAACAGTACAGATTTCCATTCTGGATTGGTCGAGGCCATGGTTAGCAATGACTGCCATCAGTACTTTTAGCCAACAGAGCGCTGGTGGAAATTGGGCTAGTGTTGGTCAAAGGAGGTGAAGAAGAGGGGGAAGCCGTGTCCAAAAACTGGAAGAGAGGAGGAAGGTTAGGAGAGTGGAAGTGAAGCTAGGAACTTTGAATTTTGGCAGTATGACGGGTAAAGGGAGAGAGCTAGCTGATATGATGGAGTGAAGGAAGGTTGATATATTGTACGTGCAAGAGACCAGATGGGAGGGGAGTAAGGCCAGGTGTATCGGAGGTGGGTTCAAATTGTTTTACCGTGGTGGGGATGGGAGGAGTAATGGGGTAGGGGTTATCCTGAGGGAACAGTATGTCAAGAGTATTTTGGAGGTGAAAAGAGTGTTGGACATAGTGATGATTGTGAAGCTGGAAATTGAAGGTGTGATGATGAATGTTGTTAGTGCATATGCCCTCCAAGATGGTTGTGCGATGGATGAGAAATAAGAATTCTGGAGTGAGATGGATGAAGTAGTGGAGAGTGTACCCAAGAGAGAGAGTGGTGATTGGAGTGGATTTTAATAAGCATGTTGGTGAAGGGAACAAAGGCGATGAGGGGGTGATGGGTAGGTATGGTATTAAGGGGAGGAATGCAGAAAGTCACATGGTAGTGGATTTTCTGAAAAGGATGGACATGGTTGTGGTGAGTACGTATTTTAAGAAGAGGGAGGAGCACAGGGTGACATACAAGAGTGGAAGAAGATGCACACAGGTGGATTTTATCCTATCAAGTGGGCTAGTCTGAAGGAGATTGGAGGCTTCAAAGTGGTGACAGGGGAAAGCATAGTTAGGTAGCATAGGATGGTGGTCTGTAGGATGATGTTGGAGATCAAGAAGAACAGGAGGAGAGTAAGGGCACTGCCAAGGATCAAATGGTGGAAGCTGAAAAAGAAGAATGTAAGGAAGACTTTAGGGAAGAGTTAAGACAGGCATTAGGCAGCAGTGAAGAGTTACCAGATAGCTGGGCAACTGCAGCAGAAGTGGTAAAGGAGACAGAAAGGTGCTTAGTGTGACATCTGGATTGAGGAAAGAGGACAAGGAGACCTGTTGGTGTAATGAGGAAGTACACAAGAGTATACAGAGGAAGAGGTTGGCGAAGAAGAAGTGGGATAGTCAGAGAGATGAAGAAAGTAGACAGGAGTACAAAGAGATGAGACGTAAGGTGAAGAGAAAGGCTAAGGATAAGGCATATGGTGAGTTTTATGAAAGGTTGGACACTAAGGTGGGAGAAAAGGACCTGTACTGATTGGCTAGGTAGAGGGACTGAGCTGGCAAAGATGTACAGCAGGTTAGGGTGATAAAGGATAATGAAGGAAATGTACTCACAAGTGAGGAGTGTGTGTTGAGGAGATGGAAAGAGTACTTTGAGGGCTGATGAATGAAGAAAATGAGAGAGATAGAAGGTTGGATGATGGGATAATAAATCAGGAAGTGCAACTGATTATCAAGGAGGAAGTAAGGATAGCTATGAAGAGGATAAAGAATGGAAAGGCTGTTGGTCCCATACCTGTGGAAGCATAAAGGTGTTTAGGAGATATGGCAGTGGAGTTTTTAACCAGATTGTTTAACACATTCTTGGAAAGTTATAAGAGGCCTGAGGAATGAAGTGCACTGGTACTGATTTTTAAGAATAAGGGTGATGTGCAGAGCTATAATTACTACAGAGAGATAAAATTGATTATCCACAGCATGAAGTTATGGGAAAGAGTATTGGAAGCTAGGTTAATAAGAGAGGTTATGATTAGTGAGCAGCAGTATGGCTTCATGCCAGGAAAGAGCACTACAGATGAGATGTTTGCAATGAGGGTGTTAATGGAGCAGTATATAGAAGGTTAAGAGTTTATTTATTTATTATTTATTGACATTTGTTGACCAGGAACGTCCACTGGGTCAGAGACCCATTTTCAGTGGAGGCCCGGGGAGAAAATCTCCAAGAACAGTACAAATTTTTTTTTCCATCATTGTCTGACATAGTATAGTACAAAAGAGATAAAATTCAATTTTGATACAGACTGGGTAATACAGTTTTTTTTGTAGACAAATATTACAACAAATGATAAAAATCGATCATAATAAACAATAAAAAAATTATACAATAAATCTGAAAGGTAATTAAGATCAAAGAGGGAAAAACATGTTTGATCTGACAGTAGGCAGATTAAAAAGTTAGTAGTAAGAAAAGTTAGTAAGGGAAATAATCTTCTAGTCTTTTGAAACTGCGCTTACAAGGGCTAGTAAAGAAGGCTCAAGGAAGAAACAAGGTGTAGTTTTGTACATATAAAAAGTGTATAGGATGGTAAACTTTATTCAAGGAGGCTTAGAGGTATGCATGCATGGTCAGGTATAATGGTTAAGGTAGTGGTTTCTAAGTGCAGATTTCAAAGGTTTTATAGTATCCAAAAGATTGAGGAAGGCAGTGCATTCCATAGTTTGGCAACAAAGTATAAATATAGGCATTGTCCAGCTCGTTTGTTGGGTTTATTAGCTGTTTATTACTAGAGCGAAGATTTCTGGGAGGGGTGTATGGTTCTAGCAAATTCTGGAGGGAAGGACACTGATCAGGATTATAGATCGGTTTGTGGGCAAGAGTTAGTTGGGTGTATGTTAGGTAATGGGGAATTCAAACTAGTTCAGTTCTTTTATGGCAAGACAGTGGTGTGTGTGATTAGGCTGTCTAGTGGCAAATGTTGCTATTTTATAGTAGCAAGTTTGTAGTTTGTTCACAGATGAAGAGTGAAGGTTGGTGAAAATGGGGCATCCATAGAGGAGGGAAGGAAGTAGCAGAGTATTTGCCAATTTTATCCTGGTGGGCTTCTCCATGTAAAGCTTATGTCTATAGAGTTTGTCAAGTTTGAAGTATTTTTTTATTGTGTTAAGAATATAGTTGTCAAAGGAGAGTTTGTCATCAATTTCTATGCATAGAATTTTGCTGTTTTTAATACTTCAATTTCAGTATAGTTTAGTGAAAAGATTCAACAGTCTTGATTTGTTGTTTTTGCAGGGAAAAGTAAGAGTTTAGATTTTTTGGGATTAAGGAGAAGTGCATTGTTTAATCAAGATTTGATAGATGTAAAGGAGTTTTGATTTATCTTTAGTAGATCCGAGAAGTTATTCCAAGAGGATTTAATAGTGGAATCATCAGCATACTGGATGAGTGTACTATGTTGGGATGCTGTATGAAGGTTATTGATGAACACATTGAAGAGAAGGGGACCCAGGATAGATACCTGGGGGACCCCTATATTAACAAGATATTCAAAGTGCATGTTCTGCCATCTGACAGATTGTGTTGTACTGTTTAGGTAGCTAGAAAACCAATTTAGAGTTTGTTGTAAGCATTTCAGAGTTTTGAGCTGTTGTATTAGCTTTGGGTAGAATACTGTGTCAAAAGCTTTGGACAGGTTGATAAGAATGACTGAGGTTGATGGATCTGCATCCTGAGCTTTGTACACAATATTAGTAAATGAGAGTAAAGCTGTAGTGGTGCTGTGAGCAGGGCGAAAACCATAATGACTGGGAGCAAGGAGATTATTGCCTGTGAGGTGCTTTTGTAATTGCATATGTATGCATTTCTCTAGGATTTTGGATAAAGGAGAGAGTAAAGAGATGGGCTGGAAGTTAGAGAGATCTTTGGTGTTACCACTTTTGTGCATTGGAATAATTATAGATTGTTTCCAGAGTTGAGCGAAGTAGGATTCTGAAATAGACCAGTTAATAAGGATGCTGATGGGATATGCTATAGCACTGGTAGCTAGTTTTAAGTATTCTGCTGGAAGGTTATCAGCTGATGGAAAGCATGGTCTCAATTTAGTTTGCAGTTTATATACAAGGGAGGGGGGTACTGGTTGTAGAGTAAGAGTTGTGGCAGATTACAAATTATTATTGTTTTCAGTGGAAGAGGAGGAATAGGAGTTCAGGTCAAACTGTGTGAGATTAGAAGTAGATTCCATGCTATTTGAGCTATTTTTTGTAGTTGGGGAGGATTGTTTGATAAGGTTTTAAATAGTTTCAATAAAGTGAGAGTTAAACATTTGGGCAATTTCCCGCAGGTCTTTATCCAGTGATGGTGCAGGATTCTGCTGGGTTCCGGGATTAAGAAGTGAGGAGACAGACTTCCAGATTTTTTTGGTTATTCTTTAGGGTGGATAACTGTGTGGAGAAGTGTTTTTTTGTCATTAATTACTAGCTTCTTCACAGTGTTGTGTAGTTGTTTATAAGTAAGTTCATTTTGTGGGGGTTCTATTTCTGTGCCACTCTTTCCAGGCTCAGTCTCTGGAGAGAAGTTATAGTTTGGTTGGTTTTGTTAGCCAGGGGGCATGGTTATGTTTTATTCTTTTGGTGCGAATAGGGGCTAGAATATTTAGAGCATCGAGAAAGATTTTATTAAAATAGATTACAGCATTGTCTAGTGGGAGTGCTTTTAGAGGTGTCCAATTCTGGGCTTTTAAAGTATCTAAGAGGAGGTTTTGGCTAAAGTGGGTTAGGTTTCTAGATGTTCTATAGGTGTGTAGTTTTGGAATATGGGTATGGGTCCTGTAGGTGAAAGCTGGTGAGTGATTACCTAGAATGTTGCAAATAAGAAGGAGCTTTGTTGCATTTTGTTTTGTGGACTTATAAAAGCATATGACAGGGTGCCTAGAAAGGAGTTGTGGTATTGTATGAGGAAGTTGAGACTGGCAGAGAAGTATGTTAGAGTGATACAGGATATGTATGAGGGCAGTGTGACAGTGGCGAGGTCTGCGGTAGGAGTGATGGATGCGTTTAAGGTGGAGGTGGGATTACATCAAGGATCAGCCCCTTCTTATTTGCAGTAGTGATGGACAGGTTGACAGACAAGATCTGTGGATTATAATGTTTGTAGATTACATTGTGATCTGTAGTGAGAGTAGGGAGGAGGTTGAGGACACCCTGAAGAGATGCAGATATGCTCTAGAGAGGAGAGGAATGAAGGTCAGTAGGACCAAGAGAGGAATATATGTATGTAAATGAGAGGGAGGACAGAAGAATGGTGAGGATGCAGGGAGCAGAGCTGACTAAGGCGGATGAGTTTAAATACTTGGGATCAACAGTTCATAGTAATGAGGAGTGTCTAAAAGAGGTGAAGAAGAGAGGGCAGACAGGGTTTTGTGGGTGGAGAAGAGTGTCAGGAGTGATTTGTGAGTGAGACCAGCTATGTTATATGGGTTGGAGACAGTGGCTGTGATGAAAAGACAGGTGGCTGAGCTGGAGGTGGCAGAGTTAAAGATGTTAAGATTTGCACTGGATGTGACAAGGATGGACAGGATTAGGAATGAGTATATCAGAAGGTCACAGAGTGAAGAAATTAGACACTGTCATCTGTGATAGCATGTCTGGCTGAAGTTTTGTACATAGTTTTAAATTAATCCGTGTAATATATGCCAGCATGACTAGCTATGATATTGTAAATAAGTTCTTACAAGTTTATTAATACTCTGTACAGGATGTTTAAAAAGTTGAACAATGTTTTGTTACATGTCTAACTGTGCATGTTTGTACAGGAAATTCTAAATGCAGACTGTCTCAGTGTCAACTGTTCTACAGATGATGTCATCAGAATGTGTTCAGATGCTCTGTGTTTACTGTCAGAGACTGAGAGACAGGAAAGAACTTTAATAGAAAAGATGTTTGTTGGTTTTAAAAGAGTGAAATGAAAATAAGAACTGGAACAGTTAAAACAGTTGACCTAGTTTATAAAAGAGCCTGCTGGAGACTGTTTGAGCAGTAGTTGTTCAGCTGACAACAGTTGAGTTGAGCTGACTTCATAGTTTAGCTGGGTTGTGCTCACAGCTGTACTGAGCAGTGGATACCCAAAGGACTCATCAAGAACTGTAATCCTGCCTTTGCTCTGTTGTAATATTTAGTTTAGATTAGGGACAGTGTTCTTTAGTTAGACAGGAAATTATAGCTAATTAGTCAGAGTTTATCCTAAATGTTGGATTTCTATCCTTCAGTATTAATTTCATTTTCCTGGTGATGGAATTCTGTTTTGTTTATTGAAATTACTGTTTTACATTTTTTAAAATAATTGTACTCATTATTAAATATTTTTATTATCTTACATTGTGCCTGGTCAATTATTGTATTCTTTAGTGATTTGAGAGTGCTTATACCTACTTTGATAATTTCTGGGCCACTCCAAAAGCTTGGCTGCTTCATGTCATATGCTACCATATGTTTTGCTATCTAATTTTAATAACTGAACACCCCTTTGAAAGGGCATGTAGATGCTCTGATTGGTGACAGCATTTTACTGTACCATTTGGGGGAAGGGCACAGCTGGAAATATGTGTCAGGTTTCCCCAGAAGTGTTTGGATTTGTGAGATTTAATTTATTTTGAGTGTATCAGAGGTTTTACACTGGGACACATTGCTCTGGAGTATGTAATAAGGAGTTATATTTGGGGTGGACAGAAGTGTACAGTCCAGTCCCAGGTTATAGAGCATGTTCCTGTTGTGCTTTTAGGGGACATTGTGAATTATTACTCCTGTTTAATCAATGGTCTCACATTGGAGTCAGTGGTGAGGATTGAAGTTCCTTAGTTACTGACCCAGGATAGTAGGGAACTTCACATATTGGTGGCTGTTCAGTGGGATATTAACCAGATGTCATATATCGGTGGCAGTTTGGTGGGACATTAACCGGATATCACATATTGTTGGCAGCTTACTGAGATTTTTAATTGGATTTCAGTAGGCTGTGGGTAGTTAATATTAAGGTGAACATACAGAATCTCAGTCCATAGCAGTTTTATTTACTGTTAGTTAGTTAGGGATAGCAGGCAAAGATACTAGCAGAAGACTATAGCAAGCTGACAAAGAACCAGATGGCCAAGGAGTGTGAAGTCAGAGGACTGGTGCATGCCAACCTGACTAAGAAAGCAATGATTTCAGCCTTAGCTGCAGCTTCAGCTCAGACCAGCCATTCTGAGGATATTTAGTTTGGTTTCAGGGATATGCAGCCCATTGAGACAGGACAGTCCAACTTTTCTTTGGAGGACCTGAGAATTCGTCTGGAGTTAGAAAGACTGTGCTTGAAAGATGAGGAGAAACAATGTCAATGTGAACTGGAGGCAAATATTTGGATGCTGAAGAAAGGGAGAACCAGTGTCGATATGAACTGGAGGCTGAGGAGAAACAGTGTCAATATGAACTGGAGGCTAAATGTTTAGATGCTAAGGAAAATGAGAGGCCGCACCAGCATAAAGTTGAGTTTCTTACCCTTTGAGAGGGTCATGGAGGTAATGAGGAAAGGAATAACTGGACCCCAGAAGCCATAAAGGTCAGTATACTTTTTCCTCAGTATGGGGATGAGGATGACTTTGATAGATTTATTCATATTTTTGAAAGAGTATGTAAACAGTATGATGCTGACTGTGGGCTCTGGGTTTTGTTTCTGACTCCCTTACTCCATGGCAAGGCTTTTCAAGCCATGTCTGATGTAGAGTGTTTGAATTATGATAAAGCAAAAAACTGTCTTCTTGATTGTTTTAAACTAACGCCTGAGGCTTATAGAAAAACGTTTAGTGAACATAGATGGAAGGCAGATGAAAGTGTACATGATTATATTTTTGATTTAAGTACTTATTTTTACAGAAGGGTTAGTGGGTGTCAGGTCACCATTTTTGAGTGACTGGCAGACCTTTTTGTGAGGGGAACAAGCCCTTGGTACTTTGTCTGATGACATGAGAATCTGGTTGGTAGAATCTGCAGAGGAGGTGGGGAGAAAAGGGGATCTCTTCTTAGCAAGCAGAGCACCAATGCATAAGAAAGGTATACATAGTGCTACACATGGACCTGAGGGAACCCATAGGGGGCAGTCTAAACTAGTCCAACAGAGTACAACAGTAACAGGGGAAACTACTAGTTCAAGTACACGGTTAAGGATTAGATATTTCAAATATAACCAGGTGAGGGAGACAGCAAGTGGGGATGGCAAACTGCCAGTAGTAAGTTGTTTGGAAGCAACAGGGGTGCCAAACTATCACCAAAATTTATATTCTTAGTTGATGATGAACAGGTTACTGCTAAGAGAGACACAGCTTCTGATATAACCATTGTGAGGCCTGCAGTGGTTAGAGAAGAGCAGTACTTGCTTGAACAGTCCACTCCAGTCAGAGCTTTTGGAGGGACCACATTCCAAATACCTTTGGCTAGGGTTCGCCTTGACTGAGGAGGTGGAAGAGGAAGCAAGCAGGTAGGTGTGTTTGAGGATATTCCTGCAGATGTCCTGATAAGGAATGACTTTGATGATACAGTTCCCAGTGTGCATGCAGTGACACACAGTCAGTCTTGGAGACAGGCATATAGGTCTGGTAGCCTGGGGGAGACCCAGACAGATTTCATACCTGAAGCTGGAACTGGTGTGGTGACTGTTTCAGAGAAGGAGCTATCCTGTGAAAGTGATCCACAGCTGCTGGTAGGTACTAATGTTCCCTTGGACACAGTGAGTGGAAGAACAGAGGTGAATGGTAGTACCCAGATTGACAGTGAGGCACAGCTATCGAACATTTCTAGGCTTTCTGTGGAAGGGGAGCTGGGGAGGGTCACAAAGGCTCAACTTACAAACCTTACATTACAAAACTTGAGGGAGGTGGCTAAGGAGGCACTTCAGGCTCAAGGAAGAGGGGAGTCTGTATACTGGAACAAAGGTTTGTTGTATAGAGAGTGGACTCCTGAAGGTGGGCCAGAAGGGGAGGTAATACAGCAGTTGGTAGTGCCTAGAACTTACTGTCTGACACTTTTAGCCATAGCACGGCATCCCTTTTTCAGGTCATATGGGTATAAAACATACTAACAGATGTAATATGCAGAATATGTATTAGCCTAGGGTTGCAAAGGATGTGGTAGGATATTGTAGAACTTGTGAACAGTGCCAAAAAGTTGGCAAGGCAGGAGACAAGGTTAAGGCCTTGTTAATGCACTTGGCTGTTATTGAAGAGCCATTTCAGAGGGTGGCCATGGAAATTGTGGGACCCCTGAGTACTCCAAGTTCTACAGGGAAGAAATACATCCTGGTGGTAGTAGATTATACTACCAGATACCCTAAGGTGGTAGCTATGTTCTCTATTGATGCAGAGAAGGTGGCAAATGCCTTGCTAGAAATTTTCAGCAGGGTAGCTTTTCCAAGGGAGATACTGACTGATTGAGTGCCACCTTCATGTCAGACCTACTGACTTGTTTGTGGAAGCGTTGTGGGGTGAAACATCTAAAGACTACCCCCTATCACCCCCAGACTAATAGTCTTGTGGAGAGGTTAAACTCTACATTAAAGACTATGCTATGGGTATTTGCAGACCAGTTTAAAAGGAAGGGTTAACCATTAAACCCAGTAAATTTCAGGTGGGTATGGCAGAGCTCACTTTCTTAGGACACAGAGCGGGGATTGGTAAGATTAGGACAGAACCTGTCAAAGTGGAAGCCAGTTCCTGTTACTAAAAAGCAAGTGAGAGCATTTCTAGGGACAGTGGGGTACCAGGGAAAATTTATGCCCAATTATAGTAAAATAGCTGCACCCCCTTACTTACCTAACTAGGAAAAGTAAACTGGATAAGGTAGTGTGGACCACAGATTGCAAGAAGGCATTTCAAAAACTTAAAGAGTTTGGGAGGACCCCTATGTGTTAGCCAGCCCAGATTACAGCAAATAACATATTGTGCAACTAGATGCTTCAAATTATGGGGTGGGGGCTGTACTTAGCCAAGTTTTCTCAGAAGGAGAAGAGCACCCAGTTGTATATCTTAGCCATAGACTTCAACCAAGGGAAGAATGTTATGCAGCTGTGGAGAAAGAATGTCTAACCATAGTATGGGCACTGTAGAAGCTGCAGCCCTATATTTATGGAAGAAAATTCACTGTACTCACAGATTATAACCCTTTAACATGGCTAAAATAGAAGTAGCAAGCAAAATGCCGAGTTACTGAGGTGGAGTCCAGGATTGCAAGAGTATGACATGACAGTACAACACTGCAGAGGGGTTAATAGTGCCAGTGCAGATTGATTGTCCAGGAGACGAGTGGGTTGACATATTCTCAGACAGACTCATTTTTCTCGTGTCCTTTTTCAAGGTTCATTTGAAAATCATATTTGAGTCTTGAGGGTGGGGGGATGTGAAGAAATTCGACACTGTCATCTGTGCCAGAATGTCTTGCTGAAGTTTTGTACATTTAGATTAAATTGTGTATTGTATGCCAGCATGACAAGCCATGATATTGTAAATCAGTTCTTACATGTTGATAAATACTCTGTATGTACAAGATGTTGAAAGAGTTGAACAGTGTTCTGTTACATATCTAAATGCACATGTTTGTACAGGAAATTCTAAATGCAGACTGTCTCAGAGTCAGCTGATGATGTCATTGGAATGTGTTCAGATGTTCTGTGTTTACTGTCAGAGACTGAATGACAGGAAGGAACTTTAAAAGAACAGCTGTTTGTTGATTTTCAAAGAGTGAAATGAAAAATAAGTACTGGAACAGTTAAGACAGTTAACCTAGTTTATAAAAGAGCCTGCTGAAGACAGTGTGAACAGCAATTGTTCAGCTGAGAACAGCTGAGTTGAGTTCATAGTTCAGTTGAGTTGTGTTCACAGTTGTACTGAGCAGTGGATACCCAAAGGACTCACCAAGAACTGTAATCCTGCCTTTGCTCTGTTGTAATATTTAGTTTAGATCAGGAACAGTGTTCTTCAGTTAGGAAATTATAGCTAATTATAGTTAATTAGTCAAAGTTTTTCTAAATGTCGGATTTCTATCCTTCAGTATTAATTTAATGTTCCTGGTGATTGAATTCTGTTTGTTTATTGAAATTACTGTTTTACATTTTTTAATCATTTTGCTCGTTATTAAATATTGTTATTGTCTTACATTGTGGCTGATCATTTAGTGTATTTAGTGATTTGAGAGTGCTTGTCATGTGTCTTCCTTGAAATGTTTTTAAGCTACTGTGTTTTAATCACATTATTCAGTCTGAGGAAGTCCTTTTATGGATGAAAGCGCTTACTGTGTACTGTGGATTGTGCAATACGTGGATTAAACCTTTTTTAGACCTATCTGGCTGTTACCTGTGGTTTCTTGAACATTTTATTTGTTCCAGAGAGGTGTTATTTTTACTTTTGTCATATGCTACCATATGTTTTGATATCTAATTTTAATAATTGGACACTGCTTTGAAAGGGCATGTAGACGCTCTGGTGGCAGCATTTTACCATATCATTTGGAGGAAGGGACACAGCTAGAAATATGTGTCAGGCTTTCCCAGAAGTGTTGGGATGTATGAGATTTAATTTAAGTGTGAGTGTAACAGAGGTCTTAAACTGGGTCACATTACTCTGAAGTGTGTACTAAGGAGTTAGATTTGGGGTGGAAAGACGTATACAGTCCAGTCCCAGGTTATATAGCATGTTCCTATTGTGCTCTTAGGGGAAATTATGAATTATTATTCCTGTTTTAGTGATGGTCTCACACTGGAGTCAGTAGTGGGGAGTTCCTTAGTTACTGACCCAGGATAGTAGGGGGTGTCACATATTGGTGGCAGTTTGGTGGGATATTAATCGGATGTCTCAGACAGGTACCAGGAAGAGTGAAATGTAAGGTTTACAAGATGGCATTGAGACCATCTATGTTATATGGGTTGGAGACAGTGGCTCTGATGAGAAGACAGGTGGCTGAGGTGGAAGTGGCAGAGTTAAAGATGTTAAGATTTGAACTGAGTGTGATGAGGATGGACAGGATTAGGAATGAGTATATCAGAGGGGCAGCACAGGTTGGACAGTTTGGAGACAAAGCCAGAGAGGCAAGATTGTGATGGAGCTGCCAGGCAAGAAGAAAAGAGGAAGGCCTAAGGGAAGGTTTATGGATCTGGTGAAAAAGGACATGCAGGTGGTTGGTGTGACAGAGCAAGATGAAGAGAAACAGGAAGAAATGAAAACAGATAATCAGCTGTGGCGATCCCTAATGGGAGCAGTCAAAAGAAGATAGGCAACTGCAGTATGAGGCCAATTAGGAATTGGATGCCTGTGTCAAAATATAGGGGCTGGACAAGTATTTCTCTGTACCACTCCTCTGTAATTGGATTGGCATTT
Source organism: Protopterus annectens (assembly GCF_019279795.1). Lineage (NCBI taxonomy): Eukaryota > Metazoa > Chordata > Ceratodontiformes > Protopteridae > Protopterus > Protopterus annectens. The sequence continues at coordinate 607,906,557 of NC_056751.1, read as the reverse complement.
TGATCACTAGATGACCAAGTATTTCATTTGTGGATAGGAAGCCTTAGCCAATGAAGGAGTTATCAAATATAAAATCAGACAAGTAGCTTTGCTAGTGCTGACATGAGAAGAGAACCCAGTATTTCCCAGGATAATTCTGGAGGTTAAGGATCTTGAGTTGTGGTTATCCATTGCTAGAAGTACTGAAATTCCTCTAGAAACTAAGGCTCTCTCTTCTGTGTTCACCAAAGGTGATGGCATTAATCTCATCTAAAGAGGACACAGTACTGTCATTAGTCATCTTCAGTGAACATTATAGATCAGAATTACATTAGTACCCACAAACCCTTTGAAAAGTAGACAGAGAGCAACAGGAGTCCTTTGTACATTTCTTCAGGAAAGGCTGAATGCTGTGTTTTACCTCAGAGTTTCTTCCTTTGGTAGGACAGTTTAATCATGATGACTCTTCTTCATGGTCTTCTGGATCTCTTCCTTAGGATATCAGTTTTAATAATATAAATGTCATGGGAGAACATTTTAATTGGCCTTTTTCAGTCATTTATTCTCCAAAGAGGAGATTTTCTCTAGGAAAAGGTCCCAGAATTTTTGGGTAGAAAACGTTCTTTATTTGAAATATTATAAGACTTGCAGAATATGAATTGCTCTCAGACACCATGTTATAGTTGATTTGCTGTAAAATATTTGACAGAGCTATCTTTGTTTATTCCACTAGCACATCTGTATATTTGACTTAAAAGCCCCCTAGTACATCTTCACTACCTCAAGAAATTCTACCTTTTACTAGGGAAGGCAGGTTGTTGGACAGTTATGGTAAGTCAGTTTATATTGCTAGTATTAAGCAGACAGAGCTTCATATTATTTAACTCACATGCTACCCACCCAAAACGCACTTTATTTCACTCAAATTTAGGAAACTACAAAAACTTGAAGGCTCTAAGGAAAACTGAGTATCTACATTTTATGATTAGTAATGCTGAATCTATAGGTCTCCATGCATTACATTCTACTTATGATGCAGTTTATACTTTTACTGCAGCTGTCACGATAGGTGCAGTCATGCACGTGCATACCCGACTGTAAAGGGAAATGTGCTGAAGACATAAAAGCTCAAATAAAATACAACCAACCTGCATTCAAAGTAACTGAATATGGATTTATTAGATCTCTTTCCGCGGCACCATAATGCCTTCAATGGACTCCATACATAATAATTATTACATAATTAAGGGAATTATATTTGATTCTAACAAGGCATACTTAAGCAAAAGGTTGGTGAATTTACATTTTGATTTAGCTTGTGCCTTATATGCATTACAACAAAGTTAAAAAAATTTATTTTATTTCAAATTTTTACAAATGTATATTTCATTGTTATTACATGCTTGAATGCATACACATTCCCAATATGCCTGTGAAAGTAGTCTCAAAATGCACAAAGTTTTTGAAGGAGATGTTACAAAGATTAAAGAATCATACTGCCTATGTTTGTCTGTAGAGGTGATCATATATATTTAGTTTTACTAATTTATTTATTTTGTATTTTATGTGACATATTAACATTTCTTTATGAAGGACATTTAGAAGTGCATCTGACTAAAGCTGAAGAAATTCTTAGCTATTATGTATACTACACATATTAAGACATTACTGTTATACATGAGTAAGGTGGGCTTGGCCCCCTTGCCCACCTAACTCATGTTTATTAATCCTAACCTTAACCTTACCCCTACCTCAACCCTGCACAGTTCTTAAAGAAACAGTATCACTAATCTAGACACTTAGACACGCACATATACTCAAACTTGACACCAACTTCCTTCTCTCTCTTCCAAAGTTTTTACTGCCACTCAAACCTACAAACTAAGAGACCAAGCCAGAGCTGATCGTTCCCTACACTCCCTCCTTTCAAACTGCCCTATATGGACGGCACCTCACAGCAAGAGGTTCCCCGGTTCGATTCTCAGCTGACATGCCTTCTGTGCAGAGTCTGCATGTCCTCCCTGCTTTTGTGTGGGTTTCCTCCATGTGTCTGGAACGTTTCTTCCAGGGCCTCCTCTGAAAATTGGCTTCGTTCCAAGTAGGACTTTCCCGATAAATGTTAAATAAATAAAATAAATTAATTAATAGTTATTGATTCTTTGTCCTGGCCTCAAAACTGTGGCACTCGCTTCCTTCTTATTTAACTGATCACACAAACTACTTCCTGCTCTGGCCAGAGTTTAAACAATACTTACTAAAACAGTTTGAATGCAACTGTCCATCTAAAGGACATGTCACCTAAACAGATATCTTCATCTGTTAAGTACCTGTACCTCTGTATACCTGATCCACCTGAATAACTCACTCATCCTAAACTGTGATTCAGTTTCGCACCATTACTGCTCTAAATGTAATACTGTATAACCCAGCCCCCGCTTTCATCTTACTGGTTTCTGCTAGCTTTCCTAACCTAGCTACTACTGCCTAAATCTCCACTGCTTCTACTCCTCCTAATTTAACTCTAATATCTGTTTTTATTCCATGTATCTAACTGTACATATATTTGGTTTGTTAGACCTACGTAAATATTTTTGACAGATTTTCTATGTTTACTCCTAAGTGTGAACCACTGATCTGATGTCAATTTTCATTCATTCCTCAACAACTGGGTTCAGATCCCATCCTCAGATCTGACTTGGACATTTTTTATTGCTCATGGCCACTAGAACTCATGAGCGCCTCCCTTACCCATAATGCTGTATCCCCTAACATATCTCAGATTTCGTTTGCCACCTTTGCATACGGATGTGGTCATTGTGAACTCTTGAACGTTAATAATTTTTCAGATAAGTGAAATCGTTAATTACTTAATTAACCCTTTTTCCTTTAGATTTATTATATTGTATGCAAGTTGAGCAGGTCCATTTTATTACCTTACGAGCGGTCTCTCAGCACAAAAATTGCAGAAAAGATATTTTGCCAATGGGGCCATCCATACTGTGACTTTTTGCATCTCCCCTCAACAACAAGTGCAGCAGATTCTTTGCCCTAATCCCTCCACCAGGGGAATCACCAAGAGATGCTATCCTTCATGACTGGCCCCCAGTCTCCTCTACACATATTCCCCAACCCCCTTAATCCATAAATGTCTGCAGAAAGATTCCTGATTGAAGAGCAAAGTCATCCTTGTTTGACTCAACAGATTTGGTTCCCCTTTCTTTGGCCTCATCTAGTTTATATTCTATGGATTCTGGATCCAGTTCCAGACCTCCAGTCTCACCTGACAGACATGATTCACCCAGACATCTCAAACCTAAAACTGACAGCATGGTTTCTCCATTTCCTTTGATAGCTACACAACCCAAGCTCTCTTCCCCTGTCCATCATATACTTTTATCTTCCCATAAACCTTCCACTAGGAAAATTTACAGAAGTAAATGGAAAATATTTGATTTTTGGGCACAGCAGAGAGATACTGACCCTTTTTCAGCAGCAGTACATAAATTATTTGGGTTTCTAGCAACAATCTTTAATAAAGGGGCCAGTTACTCAACTGTTAAAGTTCAACTAGTTGCCATTTTTAATTTTCATATAAGAGTTGAAAATTCCACTTTAGCTTCATCAAAACTTTGTAAGGCCTTTTAAGAGGTACTCTTCTTATGAGACCTCCTTATAGAGATCCATCTCCACCATGGGACTTAAATTTAATACTACAATCATTGGTTCATTCTCTCTTCGAACCAGCAGCAAAATGTGAGTTAAAGTTTGTAACCTGGAAAACTATATTTTTGGTAGCGATTACCTTTGCTCAAAGACTTTCAGAACTTCAAGCTTTGCCTTCTAAGCCTCCTTATTTAATATTTCATAAAGACAGGGTAGCACTGCAAACTAATCCTTCCTTTCTTCCTAAGGTGGTGTAAGAATCCATTAATGAGTCCATTAATCTTCCAGTTTTCTTTTCAAATTTCACAAAGGTGAATACATGTTAACATTTGCTGGATGTTCACAGGCAATTATGTTTTTATTTACATAGAGCAAAGAGGTTCAGCAAAGCAGACCAATTGTTTGTTTCCTTTGTGGAGACTAAATTAGGCAAGTCAGTTACAAAAGTAACTTTAGCCAGATGGTTAATTGATTGTATATCTTTAGTGTATAACAAATTGGGCCTATCCTTATCAGAACCTTTGAGAGCCCATTCAGCCAGGTCCATGGCAACATTATCAGTATTTTATCCAGGGCTTCCATGGATGATATCTGCGCAGCTCCAACTTGAGCTAATCCTCATACTTTTACTACTCATTGCAGATTGGATCTGGTCTTGAGGAGAAGAGCAGCATGTGGCTCAACATTGCTCAGCATTGTCCTTACCTTAGTGTCCTCCCTGGATTTCAGGTAG